>NC_057804.1:38054098-38117306 GCF_018294505.1 Triticum aestivum | reverse complement strand
ATAAGCTTAAATAGTCTTGATCTCGCGGGTGCGAGATTGCTGAGTCCCCGTGGCTCACCAGATACTTCCAAAACCAGCTTGCAGGTGCCGATGAGTTTGTGCAGTTGACGCAACCAAGCTCAGGAGGAGCTCGATGAAGATCTTGCCCTTTGTGTTGTTTCGTTCTAGTTGATCAGTAGTGGAGCCCAGTTGGGGTCGATCGGGGACCTTTGTCGCATTTGGGGTTCTTCTTTTATTTTGGTTCCGTAGTCGGACCTTGATTGTATCTGGATGATGTAATGCTTTATTCATGTAATTGTGTGAAGTGGCGATTGTAAGCCAACTATGTATCTCTTTCCCTTATGTATTACATGGGTTGTGTGAAGATTACCTCACTTGCGACATTGCTTTCAATGCGGTTATGCCTCTAAGTCGTGCTTCGACACGTGGGAGATATAGCCGCATCGAGGGCGTTACACTATGCTTGTTACATGTCTTTCCAAAGCTTTACTTGCTATTCTCTATACCTTTATCTAAAGCTTTGATGTATGTTGTCATCAATTACCAAAAAGGGGGAGATTGAAAGCACAAGTACTCCATGGGTGGTTTTGGTAATTAATGTCAACATATCTCTTGTTGGACTAACACTTTTACCTAGTATATTTCAGACAAGTTCAACAATGGAGTGGCATGGACTAAAGGATGTGGAACCCCTTCAAGATGCTAAGGACAAAGGATTGGCTCAAGCTTCAAGCTCAAGACTCTTCATTTTATATTTTAGTGATCCAAGATCACACTGAGTCTATAGGAAAAGCCAATACTATCAAGAAGGGATGAGGTGTTGCTTAATGAGTTTCTTGCTCCATAGTGCTTACTGATATGCTCCAAAGCCCTCAACTACTTTCCCACATACACATATGTCCTAAACCTAAAGTCTAACTCGGCCCCACCGATTCTTTCTATCCGGCGCCACCGAGTTCAGATGTCATAGCCACTGCCACAAACCCTAGGCAAATCGGTTTCACCGATAGGGATCTCACTCTCAGCGAGATGGGATTGTAATCTCTCTGTGTATGTCCATTATCAAAATCGGTCTCACCGAGTTTGAGTAATCGGTCCTATTGAGATTGAAATGCAAACTCTCTGGTTAACTTATTACCAAAGTCGGTCCCACCGAGTTTGAGTAATCGGTCCCACCAAGTTTGCCTGACCAACTCTCTGGTTAGCTTATTACCAAAATCGGTCTCATCGATTTTGTGTAATCGGTCTCACCGAGATTACGTTATGCCCTAACCCTAACCATATTGGTCCTACCGAGTTGCATTTCGGTCCCACCGAAAATCCTAGCGCTCACATTGTTTACTAAATCGGTCTGACCGAGTTTGTTGATTCGGTCCCACCGAGATTGGTAAATTGTGTGTAACGGTTAGATTTTGTGTGGAGGCTATATATACCCCTCCACCTCCTCTTCATTCATGGAGAGAGCCATCAGAACAAACCTACACTTCCAACTTACCATTTCTGAGAGAGAACTACCTACTCATGTGTTGAGGCCAAGATATTCCATTCCTACCATATGAATCTTGATCTCTAGCCTTCCCCAAGTTGCTTTCCACTCAAATCTTCTTTCCACCAGATCCAAATCCTATGAGAGAGAGTTGAGTCTTGGGGAGACTATCATTTTAAGCACAAGAGCAAGGAGTTCATCATCAACACACCATTTGTTACTTCTTGGAGAGTGGTGTCTCCTAGATTGGCTAGGTGTCGCTTGGGAGCCTTCGACAAGATTGTGGAGTTGAACCAAGGAGTTTGTAAGGGCAAGGAGATCGCCTACTTCGTGAAGATCTACCGCTAGTGAGGCAAGTCCTTCGTGGGCGACGGCCGTCGTGGGATAGACAAGGTTGCTTCTTTGTGGACCCTTCTTGGGTGGAGCCCTCCGTGGACTCGTGCAACCGTTACCCTTCGTGGGTTGAAGTTTCCATCAACGTGGATGTACGATAGCGCCACCTATCGGAACCACGGCTCAAAAATCACCGTGTCTCCAAATTGCGTTTGAAATCTCCAAACCCTTCCCTTTACATTCTTGCAAGTTGCATGCTTTAATTTCCGCTGCTCATATACTCTTTGCATGCTTGCTTGAATTGTATGAAGATTGCTTGACTTGTGCTAAGATAGCTAAAATCTGCCAAAGACTAAAATTGGGAAAAAGGCATAGTTTTTAATTGGTCAAGTAGTCTAATCACCCCCCTCTAGACTTACTTACTTACTTCTTCTCAAGGTCCTACAAAGCCACGGATAATCAATTCAATGAGAATGCTCTCTTCATCATCCAAGATGCAATTCCACCCGAAGATATTGCGCATCTCTGACCCTTCACCATGGCCAAGGAAGCATGGCACCATGTTGTATCCCTTGACAAGGGATGCGCAAGCATTCAACTCTCCAACTATGAAGTGGTGCAAGATGAAGCCGATGAGTTTGCAATGAATGAAGATGAAGAACCTCGTGAGGTTTACCGGAGATTAACTACTCTCGTGGTCTCACTCCGAGATCATGGGAGCAAGCATACAGATGACAATTGGATCAAGCGCAAGTTCCTCAAGGCCATGATGCCTTTCCACAAGGCCATGTCCTCCGTCATCCATCAAAGGCCGGACTTCCACACCTTATCCTCAAGTGAAGTGTTGGATGAGTTTGTGGCAATGAGGATCTTGGACAAGACCGCCGATAATGCGGTGCTGCGTTCTCAAAGAGCAAAGAATCCCAACCTTGCCTTGAAGGCCAAGGTTAGTGTGGAAGAAGAGGAGGAAAATAGGAAGATGAGGAGAGCAACCCCTAACATACGAAATATGATTACCATGAGCACATGGCTCTTTCTTCAAGGCAATTTTGGAGCAAGAAGAACTCAAGGCCAAATTTCAACAAGAACAACTCAAGTGGCTTCAAGGGCAAGCAACGTGTGAGAACATGCTACAATTGTGGCAATGTGATCCGTTTTGTTGCGGAGTGCCCCTACGACAAGCGGGAAGACAATGGTGGCAAGCTCACCCGAAAATACAAAGCCAAGTCCTTCCCCAACAAGAACAACTTCACCAAGAAGACTCCGACCAAAGGGTTGGTAGCACAAGAAGAATACAATGAGGATGATGATGACGATGAAGATGGTGAAGCCATGGCCATGGCCTCTGTTGCCATTGCCACAACTCCACGAGTGTCTCTCTTCGATTCACCCAACGAGAACGTCACCGCCAAGTGCCTCATGGCCAAAGCCACCAACAAGGTAACCCCCAACATCAAAACTACCATCATTACTAATCCTTCCTTGACGGATTGCATTGATGAAAGTGAGGGGTCTAAAGAGGAAGTGAATGAATTTGAGTCTTTTATGAGTAAGCTCAAGGGCAAATCCAAGAAGCACCTTGTTGCTCTCTTGGAACAACTTGGTAAAGCCAATGACAAGATCGAGGTTGATGAGGAAACCATCTCTAAGATGGAAGGTCATAGTCTTGACTATGCCGATGAGATATCGGACCTCTCTAATGCGCTTGAGGAAGAGCGTGTTCATCATTTGGCTCTTGAGGAGTCACACAATGATGACCATGCTAAATTAAAGAAATATCTTGGTCATGCTCTTGTTGTATCTCGTGTGCTAAATTCCGAGAAGGCTAAACTTGGGGTTGACCTTGCTAGACTCAAAGAGGAGTTTGATATACTTGACAAGGCTCACAAGGCCTTTAAGGGTGCTCATACTAGCCTCAAGGAGTCTCATGATCAACTCCAAGTGAAGCTAACCAAGGAGAAAGCCACCTTTCCTCACATGGTCTTAATTGATAATGCAAAAGCTACTAACCCGTGTTGTGAGCATGTGCATCTTGTGGAGGAGAATGCCAAGTTGAAGAAGCAACTTGACAAAGGCCTTGTGTCTTGCATACAAGGTGAGAAGAATCTCAATGACCTTTTGAGCAATCAAAAGGAAGTTGTGGCCAAGGAAGCAGTTGGGTTCGCACCCAAGTCCAAGAACAAGAAGAAGAATGACAAGGCCAAAGGACCTCCTCCTCTCAAGCAAACTTTTGTGAAAGAGGGAGAGGGTGCTTCTAAGGAGAAGAAGAACAATGTGAAGGGTGGTGATGTCAAAAAGGGCAATGCCACCCCTTCCAACAAAGCTGGCGACTTTAACCCCTCTTATGTGTTGTGCCGTGCTAGTGATGGGCATGTTTATGCTAAATTTGTTGGTTCTACTTATGAGTACATTGAATGGTCTATTTGGGTTCCTAAGACCCTTGTTACTAACATCAAAGGACCCATTACAAAATGGGTACCTAAAACCAAGCATTGATCTCTTGTAGGTGTTTGCTTCCAGTGGGGGATCATGGTTGCTCGATAGTGGAGCCAAAGATCATATGACCGGAAGCAAGGGCTTGGTGGTGGACGTGCACAAGATCCCATCTATGCCCACCAATGTTGAGTGGGGTGATGCCTCGTCTTCTAAGGTATTGGGTCTTTCCAAGGTAGTCATTTCTCATGATCTCACAATCGAGAAAGTCATGGTTGTTGAGTCCCTTGCATACAATTTACTTTCTGTTCGTCAACTTGCACTCATGGGCTTTGCCACATTCTTTGATATTGATACCGTGGCCCTCTTGTGGAGCAAGACTCTTAAAGTAGCCTTCGTTAGGCATGTTGAGAACGGTCTTTATGTGATTAACTTTTCAGAGCGACCCACTAAGACCGCGACATGCCTAATGGCTAAAGTTGATGTGGGATGGCTTTGGCATCGCCGTTTAGCCCACGTCAATATGAGATATTTGCAATGTATTCTCAAGGGGTACCATGTCTGTGGACTAACAAATGTTAGTTTTGCCAAAGATCGTGCTTGCAGTGCTTGTATCGAAGGAAAGTTACATGAGAAGGCTCACCCTCCCATGACTATCATCTACTCGAAGAGACCCCTGGAGCTCCTTCACATGGATCTCTTTGGGCCTCCATCCTTTGATAGCCTTGGGGGTAGAAAGTATTGCTTGGTGATTGTCGATGATTACTCAAGGTACACTTGGGTATACTTCTTCAAGAGGAAGAGTGAAACTCAACAAACTATCATCGACTTTGCAAATGAAGCTCAACATCAACACGATGCAAAGATCTTGACAATAAGAAGTGACAACGGCATCGAGTTCAAGAACTACACCTTGGATGAGTTTCTTAGTGATGAGGGGATCAAGCATCAATATTCCGCACCATACACCCCTCAACAAAATGGTGTTGCAAAGAGGAAGAATCGAACGTTGATGGATGCGGTAAGGACCATGATGGAGGAGTTCAAGTCTCCTTACAACTTTTGGGCCGAAGCCATCAACATCGCGTGTCATGCATCCAATCGGCTCTATCTCCACAAAGGCTTGAACAAGACTCCATATGAAATTCTCACCGGTAACAAGCCCAACCTCAAGTACTTCCGGGTGTTAGGTTGTAAGTGTTTCATTCTCAAGAAAGGTGTTCGTTTGTCTAAATTTGAAGCTAGAGCTCATGAGGGCATATTTGTTGGTTATGCTACAAACTCTCATGATTACTGTGTCCTCAACAAGTCCACGAGACTCATTGAGGAGACGTGTAACATGGAGTTTGACGAGAATAATGGCTCCCAAGTGGAGCAAAGTGGTACTTGTGATGTAGGTGATGAAATTCCTCCCCAAGCCATAAGAAGAACGGGTGTTGGTCATATCCTACCCATTAAGGAACCCCTTGTGGCCGAAGGAGAAGGACAATGCTCCACTCAAGTGGAGCCATCACCGACCCAAGACCCACACGCTTCCGAAGAACAAAATGAAGGCCTTCAACCTCGTGAACAAGATCAAGGGAAAGATCAACCTCAAGATGGTGGCGAGCCACCAAGTGATGCCCAAGGCCGAGTTCTCCCTTCCAAGAAAGTTCAAGATCAAGAGCAAGCTCAAGATCAAGATCAAGCTTAAGACTGCACTCAAGATGATCAAGTTTCCGCTCCTCTTTTCACACCCGAGGAGGAATTAGAGCGCCGTGCTACTAAGATTGCTTCCAAGCTCACAACCAATGGTCATCTCATGGAGAATGTGGTTGGAAGCCTAAGAAAGGGGGTAAGAACTCGTAGACAATTAGCAAACTATTATGAACATCACGTGTTTGCTTCTTGTGTCGAACCCCAAAAGGTCTATGAGGCGCTCAAGGATCCGGATTGGCTCAATGCCATGCATGAAGAACTCAACAACTTCGAGCACAACCAAGTGTGGAGATTGGTGCCAAGGCCAACGGGGAACCATAATGTCATTGGGACCAAGTGGATTTTCAAGAACAATCAAGATGCTCATGGGATCATTGTTCGCAACAAGGCTCGTTTGGTGGCACAGGGCTACTCCCAAGTCGAGGGTATCGACTATGGTGAAACCTTTGCTCCCTTTGCTCGCCTTGAATCTATTCATTTGTTGATTGCTTATGCTTCTCATCATAATTTCAAGTTACAACAAATGGATGTGAAGAGTGCTTTTCTTAATGGTCCTATTAATGAGTTGGTGTATGTCAAACAACCCCCGGGGTTTGAGGATCCCTATTTCCCCGATCATGTCTACCAACTCGACAAGGCACTCTATGGCCTTAAACAAGCCCCACGTGCGTGGTATGAGCATATTACCGAGTTGTTGCAAGACCATGGGTTTGAAATTGGGAAAATCGACCCCACTCTTTTTACTAAGAAGGTCAAAGGGGAGTTGTTTGTATGCCAACTATATGTTGATGATATTATCTTTGTTTCCCCTAACAAAGCTTTCAATGAGGAATTTGCCGCTCTCATGACCTCAAATTTCAAGATGTCTATGATGGGGGAGTTAAAGTTTTTTCTCGGGTTCGAAATCAAGCAAAGAAGAGAAGGAACCTTCATCAACCAAGCCAAATACACTCAAGAAATGCTCAAGTGATTCAAGCTAAGTGATGTCAAGCCGGATTCCACTCCAATGCTCGTCAAACACCAACTTGACATAGATCCCAATGGTAACACTACAAAAAAAAGACACATCCGTGACATTTTGGGCCGAACGAATTTTTTTCCCGTCATACTTATGACACTTCTATGACGATAATTGTGACAAAACCCGGTATCATAATAGATGTGGTGGGCTCCTACTTCTATGACAAAAAATCATGATAGAAAATGGGATTTTCGTCCTGGGCGGGCCGGAGACGCAGCTGCATGACATTCTTTGGGCCGTCCATGATGGAAAAAACCGTGGTAGAAGCGAGGGAGAGGAAAATATCGGGGTGTTCCTGCTTACGGTGGGTGGTCGGGGCCGAGCGATGCACGGAGGTTTGCATGTTTCTCTCATATACGCACGCGCATGGGTGCGAGGCGTTGGGCTCTAACTGAACCTGAGTGAGGCGTTCGCCTACTGAACCAGAGCGATTGCACTGCAGGCTACACGTCACTGAACACGAGCGATCGTTTGATGGCTATTAACTGAACCTGATCGAGCGATTCCTTCGCTACTGCTGCTAACTGAAGCCGATCGATGCTGCCTCTGGATGAACAGTGAGCGTTGCTAGTGGGGTTTTGATGAACAGTTCCTGGTGGGGATGGATGAACATGACCCCGTGGTGTTGCCTCTGGATGAACAGGACCCAATCGATTGAGCTGGTTGGGGCTGGATGAACATGACCCCGTGGAGGGCTGGATGAACAGGACGACCCCGTGGAGGGCTGGATGAACAGTAGATTGTGGAGGGGTGGATGAACAGTAGCTCGTGGAGGGGTGGTTGAATAGGAGCCCGTGGAGAGGGCTGGTTGAACAGTAGCCGGTGGAGTAGCGCGCCATGGAGGCTGGATGAACAGGAGCCCGTGGATGAATAGTCGCAGGTGGAGGCTGGAGGAGGCCGACGTTGGATGAACAGTAGCCCGTGGAGGTTGGAGGAGGTCGACGATGGAGATGAATAGTATCCCGTGGAGTCCCGTTTTGCGGTACACCACACCCCTCCCGATGAACAGGACCCCCGTTTTGACCGTAGCGCTCCAACACAAGTCCGTTTCCTTCGTTTTGCGGTATGCCACACCCCTCCCGATCAACAGGACCCTGTTTCAACCGTAGGAGGTACAACATAAGTCCGTTTCCTCCATTTTGCGGTATGCCAGACCCCTCCCGATAAACAGGATCCCGTTTTGAACATGGCTGGTCGAACACAAGGCCGTTTCCTCCGTTCTGCGGTACGCCAGGCCTCATTTCCATTGGTTGTTCCGTCCAAGCCGGTTGGCTCCCACGTGTTCCATTGCCTCTTGATGAACACGACACATTCCGTTGCCTCCCCATGAACACGATGACGACACAGTTTCTCCGTTCCGACCTAGCCATGTACACGAGCGCCATACGTATGCGCAAGTAGGCGTTCGAGACCCCTCCCATATATACGTACATGGCCGTATTTTTTTCTTGCACATTGGCCACTGTACATACGTGTACATGCTACGTGCGCGCCTCTACTACGACATGTGCGCGCCTCTACATCGACCAGTATGTACGTACACGTTCGCGACCAGAATGACAATGCTACATACGCTTCGACCAGGTGGGTCCCGACTGTCAGGCACTTCCTTGCGTGTGAAGATGTAGCTGGTGGGGTCCCAACAGTCAGGGGGTGAATCATTTTTTTGCCCGTAATATGGACGCACTTCCTTGCATGCGAAGATGTAGCTGGTAGGTCCCAACAATCAGTAGGGAAACATTATTTTTCGCAAAATATGGTGGCCTGTCTGGTGGGTCCCTGCTGTCAGGTGGAGGAATAATTATTCTGCGCGTAATAAGGAGGCACTTCCTTGCGGCCGCCGTGGACCCAGCTGTTAGGCTCTCCATGTATAGTATTCTTCCGATGGAAGTCGTTCCTTCACCGTGTTGACCACGCCGCGTCGAGAGCACCAGGGCGGTGGACGACGACGAGGCCTAGGAAGGGGACGATGCGGAGCCGGGGAAGATGCGATAGTGGAAGCCCGCGTGAAGAGGAGTACGAGGGTTCACTGGTTCGGCTGCGGTGTGAGGCTTCAACTTAGAAGGCCCACAAGTGTGTTGTTGACAAATCGTCAACTTAGTTTTTTTAGGGGACGCGTCAACTTAGAAGGCCCACAAGTGTGTGGCAGAGAACATATAGCCCATTTGCGATTTGTAACAATGTACAACCCATTTTTTAATTCTAATGGAATTTACTACAACCCATTTACAATTTGTTAAAAGTACAACCCAACTTCTAGCTAGGACAAGATTAATAATTTCAACCAACCGCTCAAAACAGAATTCAAAAACATTTCCCACATTTTGATGGGATCCAAAATATTTTTATCCAAAATTTCTAGTCAGATTAAACATAATTTCAAAATTAAGTTGTATTACGTTAAAATCTAACGAAATATTGCGCGCACAACAAGTAATGAAATTAAAATTTTCAAATTCCAAAATAATATATATTTTAAACTAATTACGCGTTTGGTGCATTTTTTTATAGTTACTGCCCAGTTATTATAATTACATCCCATTTATTATTTCTTAAAGTCCATTTTCTTTTTAAGCCTAATGCATACCTCCTAGGAAAGTTTGTAGCCCAGCGGGGCGGAGAATAACAAGTTGACCCAGATATTGTGTACAACTGTCGGCCCAGTTGCATTGCTGATGTTGAAAAAAAGGCCAGTGTAATACAGTACAACCTAACTTGGCTACTCAGCCCACATTCAGCGATGTCGAAAAGGCCCAAACAAGGCTTCTGTACAACTTTTTGAAGTCACTGAGCTCAATTAATAACTTAAGAAAAAAGTTAGATTACAGTGGAACCTAATTAAAAGCTGTCACGAGCAAATAAAATAATTCAATAGGTCCCACTTGTGCGTGCGCGCGCGCGCGCGCGCGCGCGCGCGCGTGTGTGTGTGTGATAGAGAGAGAGACCCATCGGTCGATGCTCGTAAATACATCTTTCAGCCATATGCATTGCTGATGCTCAGTAAAAACTTATATAGTTGACACAATCATATAGAACATCATAGCACACTGAACTTGCATACAAAACTTACACGCAGGCGGCACAATCAGGATGGAAGCAGTGGATCGCTACGGGTAGGGCTATGTTGAAACCAACGAACTCGTACATAACGGTTCATTGTCTTTATCAATGACGGGGAAATATCTTGAATGCTGTGCAAAGAAAACAGACAGACAACACAACAAGTTCTGCTAGCACATTAAGTTGACGTACAACCCTTTCTAAAAAAAGTTCAGGTACAAAATTAGAACAGGTCACAATCAAATGTACCGACACATCAGTGCTTCACACCCATAGCTCGAATTTAACTAGTATCTGACAAGATTCAGTTGTTACCTCAAATTAGAGCACATCCAGGCAGCCAACCCTGCCTCTTCTCCCAAAGAAGTAGTGGCCTCCGCCGCGCGATGGAGTAGGCCCTATGCCATCCATTGTTCCGAGCAACATGGGGAAAGTCTGACGTTGACTCCTGTAATGGACGTCGTTGATGGACCCTGGCACCAGCGACGGCGGCAGGACTTTGATTGATGGATTGACCACTTCTTCGACATGCACGAACACTCGATACAGGTACATCCCTAATGTGGTCCGCGGCGGCCTTGGTGGCGACAAATAGTACAACCCCGGTTCCTACACCGGTATCTCAATACCAATCACCTTCGGTATGGTGGATGGCTTCTTCATCCATGCCATAACCGTCAGAGCCCAGCTGTCTGGAGGAACAAACATACTTACGAGCTCACCTCCAAGGTCGTTGATAATCTCATTCATGGACTCGGTTTTCCAAGCACGTTGAGGCATGCCATGGAAGGTACGCTTTGTTAAAAACTCAAGCTCAGAGGGCACCAAGCCCCATCCTGGGTGCCACCGATCAAAGCTCACCAGTGCGCCATCACAGAACAAATGTTGGGAAGATTCGAACACACGACTGCAGTTGAAAGTTGTCTGGAACCTGACGAAGAAATCAGCCGGTGGTGGACAGACTTTGATGAGAAAGTCACTTATTTGGATGCCATGCGCAATGCTAAGAGCTTTGAAAAGGTCGTCCAGCGAGACGGGAGGCCGGTCGCCGTTGATGGTTACCATCAGCACTTTGCCGACAAACTGGTCGTCAAGCGCCGCCATGCCACTGTTGAGCGACAACATGTAGCGACTGAAGGCAGGACGGACCTCATGATCTCCAGCTCGGAGATCCGCGTTGACCAGCGACATGATAGTGCGCTTGAGTACAGGGAGTACATGAGGGGGATTTGGGGGAACTGGAGTAGGAATTGAGATTCCAGAGGTGGGGGAGGGGCGAGAGATTGGGGATGAAAAGGTAGCATGAATTTCAAACACGCGCCAATATGCTCTCGGCGCGCAAGCGCACGAAAACCCCGGTGCCTCCCACATGTCAGCCTAAGAGTCCTTATTCTTTCTTTTTTGGAGAGCCCGACCCATTTTTTTAGGATCTTTTGAGAGCACGGCCTGAGAGTCATAATTGACCTGTTTGGCATTGCGTTACTACTCGGCCCATATTCAACGACACCTCACTGGGCCCAAACAAGTGTACATCATCGAAAATACACTGAGCTCAAATTATATAACTTGAAAAAAGGAGATATACTCTGAACACTGGAGAATGGTGATGCCCTCATTTAGCCCACAAGTAGTTCAAGACAATAAATAGTTCGAAACAACGATATATACAACATTCAAACACTGACTAGTGACTACTACTGACATAAATAGCAAGACATGATAGTTCATAAAAAGTCTTGCTACACCACCAAAACGCACCCATCTGCAGCGCTCAGACTCTCATGATCCAGACGAGAATGACATTCTAAACAAAGGCAACTATTACTCCCTCCATTCCTAAATGCAAGTCTTTGTAGAGATTCCACTATGAACCATATATGGATGTATATAGATGTATCTTAAGTTTAGATTCATTCATTTTACTTTGTATGTAGTCTATCTAGTGGAATCTCTACAAAGACTTATATTTAGGAACGGAGGGAGTACATAGTAAGAGTGACATAGACGAGGATGACCAAATGACAAGGAATATGCATAACAAAAGAAAGAACTACCCATCCAGAACTAGCAGCAAAGACAACAAAGTCATTCGAAGAGATGATCCAACACCATCATAATTTACAGCCCCGCTTCAGTGACCAGTGATCCGGAGACACCAGTCCTCCACCCTTTCGACGCAACCGCCCAATTACCTATCAACCTGAAGGCTTGAACCACATCACTGCCTATCGTAATTGAGACATCCAAGGATCAAAGTTAATCCGGATGCCTTTGTCATTCTCACCTTCTTTTGGCTGCAGGCTGTATTGTTGACAATCAGGGGAGTTTGCTCCCGAACTCCTAGGGCTCGCCATGTAGACACATTTTTCCATAGCAAACAAAGCCTCTCTGCCATCAAGGTCCTTGCCAACGGTGATCTCCTAGTTAATCGGATAATTGAGTCTGAGAAACAGAGAGTGTGAACCAAGGCTGTTTACCCGCCTCCAACTAAAAAATCGTGAAGGCCCCAACAAGCTGGTATCCTTCTCACAGACATAACAGCCACTGTCCGGATACTCACGTATTTCACGGTGCTTGTATACAATGGGGTTTTTGCAATATAACTTTTCCGGCTCATGTGTCCGAATGATCATTAGTCTTTTGCCGTCGTCTGATCGAGCGAGGAACCAGTTGTGCTTCCCTGTTTTTGGCAAAGGTGGTGTGATTACAAAGGGCGGTAACTGTAGGGACACTACATCATATCAAAAAGGACAGGCATTGTTAATGTAAGATCAGCATTGTTCAGAGTATGTGTAGGATAATGCAAGAAACAACATTGATATGTCCCTGTTGGAACTAGGAGTAAAATACAGGGAAATGTATACTGGGTTCGAAAATATAGAAGTCCCATGCATGATTATACTCATGTTATCTCACAATCGATTCTTCACAGGAAACTACCATGTCATGCATGTTATGTAATCATGTTCTGTCCTCACAAACAAATTCTTCTAGGTAACTAACAGACCATGCATTGTTATATACTCGTGTTCTGTGGGCAAATTTTTTGTGAGGATATTATTCTAGCCATTGATTGCTGAAGGGCGAATATAGGTATGTACACATGGTAAGCATTACATGATTTCACTACTTCCAAATATAGAGTTCTCCATATGCACATTTACTTCCCTAATGTATGGTTATATGAAACCAACAGTGTGGTGCATGTTTCTACATCATGAAAATGAGGAAACTAACATGGCCATTGATACACACTCATATTTAGTAGTAGTATATAGATTACTGTAAAATAAGGAGAATATCCATATATTCCTAACCGTTTGATTATTCAGGGGTACAAATTGGCTGTAATGACATGGTCGCAATTGCATGAATTAACTCATTCCAAATATAGCTGATTTACGACGTCTCTAATACATTGCCATAGTTCTACTCAAATTCTGCTCAAACAGGGATATGCCAATCATCACAAAAAGTTCAAACTGTGTCATGGCGTCATCATTAACATGAGATGGAAACAACTTACATGTTCAATAGCATCACAGAAGTGTCTCCAGCTAAAGAAGGCACCGGCTCCAAAGTCGTCATGTCCTTTCACATTACGACAGTTCCACTAATCCTAACCCTCCTCCCAAATCCATGGCGTCCCAAATCTCCATGATCGGCGGTGAGTACAAGGTTAGACTCATCACTGGCGATGAGTTCGATGTCATCTACACTCGTTCTTCCACAACGGTGAAAGGATGCCTTGCTCGCTTCAGACGCATGTTCGAAAACTCAGATGATGAGTGGGTCGCTGGGCTAGTTGTTGAGTACACCACAGTCCTGGGACGAGAGAAGGATCTAAAGGAGGAAGAGAGGAAGAAGCCCGCCGTGATCCAGGTTTGCGTGCATGACTTATGCTTGGTCTACCACATATGCCATGCCGACGTTGAATGCCAGGATTTTAAGAACTTCGTCAAGAGAGACCTAGTCAAATTCGTTACTGTAGACTTTATGAACGACAAAAGAGTCCTTGGTCGGATAGGCCTCATTGTAGGCAACCCCTTCAACCTCCAGAAGAATCGGATGCTGCCCTCCAGTGGTCAGCCTTCAATGTTGACCCTGGCAGGAGCCATGGTTCATCCTTCGTATGGTAAACTGGAGAAACCTCATTACACATTTCATCGTCATGCATGACAGCGGAATGTACTAGATATAGACCACATACACTATGCTGCAATGGATGGCTACCTTTGTTTCAATATCTACAAGGGTTGGATGAAGAGCAAGAGCCAAGTGTGTGGTTCAAGAAAGAAGTATCGGCCAAGAGGAAGAGGGACAAGGACGAAGTCGAGGACGTGGATGAGGACTCCGAGTAAGGTGGTGGTGTCGTTGCTCATGGTGGTTCTAATGCAGTGTCTACCAGGTTAGTTGCATAGTTTAATTTCAGGTGTGCTTAGTTTAATTTGAGGGGTGTGTTGTGCTGAGCCCCCAGTAGAACTATGTTATGTTTCTTCTCGTCACTTTAACTCTTCAGTACATACATACTAGTGTTTCTTTAATGGAATTTAGCACCCCATTTAAGCACGTACTAGATTTTTTAATAGTACTATATGCATAATTTGGCGACGAGCGCTCTCTACATGTACCACCTTTTTTTAATTCAAGTTTTGCTCCATGGTGCAATCCATCGATACTACTGCTGTACAAAAGTGGAGTATACATTTTTTAAAAGGCTAGAGGGTGGGGCAGTCTAGCTTGGTCGGTTTCACGAGAGGCGAGGGCCTTTGTGATTTGACAGCTCATTACTGCTGTCAAATCGAATAGTACTGCGCTGCACGCCCGACTGAACACGCCTCCTTGCCTCCATCAAACCCCTTCATTAAACCCGCATACAAACTGAGAATCCTACTCTGGCCACACGTCCATTCATGAGCGGGCCGGAATTAAACGCAACACCGGCCGAGCTCCTCCCGTCCGCCCTCAGTTTAAACGAGGCCATACGCCGACCAAATTCCTACTATCTGCCCTCTATTTACACGAGGCCAGACAGACAGCGGGCAAGAATCGCACCCCTCCACCGCTCCGCCATCTCCTCCTTCACCATTTTCTCCACTCTTCCGATGGCTTCCGAGGAGCCCTTCTCCGGCATATTACCTGGCTGGGTGGCTCGCCGAGCCCTTCGGATACGGGCAAGGCCGCTCGGTGCTTCACCAACCTCGCTTGGCCTGACGGAGCCAGTTGCCGCCCCAAGCAGGCGCGTGGCTCAGCAACTCTCTGCTCCAGTTCAGCTCGATGAGGAGTGGCGAGTTGCTCCATGCTGGCATGGCGGCAAGCATGCCGGTACGGGCGTTGTCGGTGCCGCATCGTACCGCGCCACCAGTGTCTGTGGTGGCCGTGCCTCCCATGTCTGTGGGCGTGCCTCCCATGCCTGCGGCAGCACCATGCAGGCAGAGACAGAAGCCGGGTGCGTGGAGAGCGACGAGTCGGTGGCCAGCTTCTCCATGTCTGCCGCCATCATCGAGGAGAAGTAGAACATGGGAGGCCGCCGCCACTTGGGACCCATGAAGGCCACCGCTAAGGCGACGACTGCGCATTCAAGTGGTTTCTTTGCTGCTTCGTCTCATCCGAGGACATTCCTCGACCCCGCAAGTGTCTGACGGACACGAGGAAGACAAAGGGATCCGCGGGCGGCCATTTAGATTATGTACTCCCTCTCCAGCTGGTGGGAAATATTTGTTCTAAGAATGGATAAATTGTATGTATCTATAACTAAAATAAGTCTAGATACATCCATTTCTAGGACAAGTATTTCCGGACGGAGGGAGTATTAATTATACCAAGAGAGCCGGATTGGCACCGCTTAGTTCATGTAAATGTAATGAAATCCATCATGTTTATATGAAGATCCGGCTTTTTTATACGAGATCCTTCATGCTTATATGAAATAAGTCCGTGTTTGCACGAATTTCATCTGGTTGGTTAGAGTTGTGAAAATGTATGCCGCTGGCGTTTGATATCGTCCTCCGCGGAAGGAAGCGGGAGGAAATTTGCCGGCTGCCGTTGGAGATGCTCTTATGTTGGAAATAATAGAGTGACATCCAATCCATTTGAGTTAATTGTGTGTGTGATTGTCCCTCTATAAAAAGTTAATTGCATGTACAGTGTACACATGACTTACAGGGTGGCTACAGCTTCGTACAGAAAGTTAAAAAGAAACAAGTCCATCCTTAATCTTGTATTCTAAGTACTCTGTGGGTTCCACTGTCAGTACAGTAGCGAAAGAAGTATATATTAAATAAGTAATATATAATATAAAAAAATCTAAAGTTAAAGACAAAATTTGAACTCATGTCACCGCGTTGCGAGCATCCGGCGCTAACCAGTCCAGCACATTTTTTTTGTAGACCATGCTGGTGACACTCACATATCTCTGCTCTTATAAAAAACAGAGTTGGTGATGATGGTGTTCCTGCCATCCTGCAATATAGGCCATCGATTTATATCCGACGGATAGGAAGGAAAATATGGCAATTTTGCAAAAAGATACCCACACCCCTCTCTGCATTTGCAAATAAGGCATTCCCTCGTTCATCCTTTTCTCCCACAAGATAAACTACTCATACAAATGCATCTTGATGTTCCATGCAACGCATGGGCATCTTGCTAGTAGGGAGAAGGAGTTTGTGTGACACATATCTAGCTATATTAAGGGATAGGTAGATAGCATTTGTGCGAGGCATACTTAAAGCATCACGAAGATAAACAAACAGTGTGCATGCAAGTGCCAGAAAAATGAAGCGAGAGACAATGTTTGCGTGTGTGTGTGTGTGAGAGAGAGAGAGAGAAAGAGAGAGAGAGAGCAAAATCTCAAAACAAAAGGTGCTCTGCTGGAATCCCATTGTATGTATTCACATGGTTCCAGAACTCGAGTTAACCTTAGGCATATGTGTGAGAGACATTATTATACTTTCAGACATTAGTGGCTGTGGGTGGGAAGAATTATAGGGGTGGGCATGTTAGACAGAGAGAGCATTTGTGTTTTTGTGTGAGAGACTTGTAGGACGGGGTAGAAAGACGAATTCTAACCTTGACGGAGGGAGAGAAATACACAAAGTGCGCGTGTGTGATTCTGATGCCCACAGGGAAATGAGATATGTATGCGTGTGAGAGAGATTGCACAATTCATTCACGTATCACTATCTAGCGATCGTGGACGTGCATCGCTTGAACATAAATCAATATCTACTTCGTATCGTGGCCAAAGGTACAATATCGATTCAACGCTATAAAGATTGGACACTCACATATCACATTTTTTCTATTTAAATAAACCTTTTCAGTTGTGCATGCCAAAGTTACAGCGATGTTTCTTCAAACAACCAATGTAGCTATCATGTACATGCACCATTGTTACTCTTGCATTCAAATTCATTAGTCTTGGATGATTTAAGGTTCTATTATGAAGTAATATATGTAATATTCATATATGAATTCAACGGGTACGCAATTTATGAAATGGAGGCTATGTAATCATATGAGGTAACCGTTTTAAGTAGCGGACTACAATATCATTTCTTTTTGTGCACCTCTACATTAACACGTCAATGCATTATGTTTAAAGTAAATAACCAATGGCACTAAATTATCTATTTACACGAGAAATACATAGGCTGAGCGTTTGATCCTTTTTTGTGAACGTGCCACTACACTCGTATGATTGGCCGTGCCCGTGTGAACGTCCAAGTTATCGGCGCATCATCCCGAGTTATTGTCTTTTTTTCTGGGTTGGACTTCACACCAGTTATTAACTGCCGACACGTGCCCCGTGTACACAGTCTAGCATGACCTTCCCGCTAGCACGGTCCAAAATTAGTTAAAACTTGATACGAACGATCCCGCGGGCGACAAAATCTCCTGCCTCCTTCTAAAATTTCCGCCACCTTAGTCTTTAGCATGCGAAATTCCCCTTTTGTCCTTGGTGCACGGAGACCAACTGTTACAATACCGCCCTCATCTACATAATAGGTCGGGGTTGCTTTGGTAACTTCCGGTTCCCCCCACTACACGACACCCCCATTTCCTCTCCCCCTCCCACAAAAACGACTAACTCCACAGCACCAGAGCATCTTACATCATGCCGTCCGTACTTCATCAGCCTTTCTCCCCTCCCCTCTCGAAACCCTAGACTGCTCATCCACCGGCGTACCATAGCCCATTCACTGCCAGCAGCGTCCACCTCGTCGGATCTGCTTCTGCGGCCGCATCTACCCCTCCCACCTCCCCTAGAAACAACTATACTGCTCATCCACCACTGTACCACAACCCATTTAGTGCCGACCTTGTCCACAACACCGGATCTGCTTCGCCGGTACTCTCGTCAACCACCGTGCATCTGCAGCGGCTCATTCATACTCCCCACCGGAGACGCTTCATCCACACCCCCTAGAGCCGCCCCACCGACGCCCCAGTCGACAGCCTCTGATCCTCTTTGCCGACACCATCCTCAACCCTACCGGAGCCGCTTCACCGACACCATCGTCAACCCTACCGGAGTAGCTTCGCCTATACCATTCTCAACCCTATCCAGGCCGCTTTGCCAACTCACAAGTCCACAGCCTCAGATCCGCTTCCTCGCACCCTCATCCAACCTACCGGAGAAGCTTCTGACGCCTCGTCCACGGCCGCAGATCCACATCATCGACACCATCCTTAACCCAACCACCGGAGCAGCTTCTGACGCCCCGTCCATGGCCGCAGATCCGCATCGTCGACACCATCCTTAATCCAACCACCGGAGCAGCTTCACCTACACCCTCGTCCATGGCCACAGATCCGCTTCGCCCACACCGTAGTCCACCCTACCGGAGCCGCTCCACAAACACCCTACTCGACGGTTCTAGATATCCTTACCGGACCCTGACAGCCAGCACAACGTCATCACCCTTGACGTTTCTAACCTGATTCCCATCATCTGGCAAGATGCCAAGCACCGGCCATGGCCTAGGTACTTGTCACCTTTAATACCGTCCAACATCACCTACCCGATGTACTTCAAATATACTAACAGGTCGTTGTTACCTGTTATGCAGCTGGCAAAAACTACAAGGACGATGTTTCTTCTGGATCTAACAGCTTGGCCAACCAAGATCCTAGACTGAGGCATTGCTATGATCTTGTAAGTGCGTCTCTCTCTCTTGTATTGTTCTGTGCCTGCCAGCGTGCTTTGCTAGGATTTTTGATCAGTAATCCCTTTGTGCAGACAATGATTTCTACTACTGGCTGTTAAATTAGATATGTAGATGTCATACATGATACTACCTCGTACCTTCGTTCCTAAATATAAGTCTTTCTAGAGATTCCACTATAGGCTACATACGGAGCAAAATGAGTGAATCTACACTCGAAAATGCATCTATATACATCTATATGTGGTCCATACCGGAATCTCTAAAAAGACATATATTTAGGAATAGAGGCAGTACATTACACAAAATCGTAGGTGGCATGTAGGAATTCCAGTGCACTACATTAGGCTCCCTTAGAGTGCATGCTAGTCCAGCACACAGAGTCATGGCTAGTTTATGCTACACACACAATCATTAATTGGTGGTTTAAATATGCGCAAGGGATATGCAATGTATTATCATGTAGAGATGTCTGAAATTAGCCGTGTCAACTTGCAGATAGGGTTACACAATGAAAAAGTACAAGATTTATGTGGCAATTTCATGGAACATCGCAAAAAAGGAGAGGCAGCGGTGAGCCTATACAGTGTGCTATGGTACGTCACTCCTCCATTACAATCATCGTGACATGTTATTTGTATGTCAGTTCTATTGGCCAAGTTTCTTAGGGACAGTTATTATGAGTTATCCTAAGAAAATAAGCACATGTGATTATAAGCTCCATGTAATAAGCCAACCAGTTCTTTTCATTGCGTTTTCAGCTTATCTTTGGTATGATCAGTGAAAAGTCTAGATTGCATTATATTTTTTCATTTTGCTGCCCATATGAAAATTAGTTTGACTTGCGAACATCACAAATTGAACCCAGTGCGGTAATTAATATGATAGGAAAACAGACCATCACTATTTGCTCAAAATGCAAATACAAAGATACCATCTACTTGTCACAATCTACTTTGGTCAATGTTTTCCATAGAGATCTCATTTCCTAATTTAAACGAAGAACGCATGACCCACATTTAAATGAAGAACAATTATTTATTGAAATTCAATGGTCCAAGTGGCTGGTTATTATCATATAGCAGCACCACCTGAAAGCATCACATAGCAGTAACAACATCTCATAGCAACTCATCATACAATAGTAGTAGTGTGCAATTCATCATATACCAGAAGCAGCTCATAGCAATTCATCATATAGCAGCAGCAGGAGCAGCTCATAGCAATTCATCATATAGCAGCAACAGGAGCAGCTCATAGAAATTCATCATATAGCAACAGCAGGAGCAGCTCATAGCAATTCATCATATAGCATCAGTAGGAGCAGCTTATAGCAACTCATCATATAGCAGTAGAAGCTCATAGCAATTCATCATATAGCAGCAATAACAGCTCATAGCAATTCATCATATAGCAGTAGCAGCTCATAGCAATTCATCATATAGCAGTACCAGGAGCAGATCATAGCAATGCATCATATAGCAGCAGCAGAAGCAGCTCATAGCAATTCATTGTATAGTGGATCAGAATGAAAATTTGGCAAAAAATCAGAGGAGATCTGCACATTGTTGGATGAGCTCATCCTTCAACAACACCTCAAAGCCACAGACTGGGAGGAGGGGAGGGGTAATAAGGTGCCTTCTGCCGCAGTGTGGCATCAGCCATAGTTGTGCAGCGCCCGTCGGAGTAGTGCGTTGGATGAACCATAGTGGAGCAGCTGCTGGAGACCATGAGAATGAGGGGCGGCGCCAGAGGGAGGAGCAGCCAGGGAGATTTTCCCCTACCCGTCGGCCATGTAGCCTAGCTGGACAAAGCATCATCGAGGACCAGGCCAGATGGTACCAGTGGCGACGGCTCGCTAGAGGAACCCTAGTGCTGCAGGCAGGGGATCGAGGTAGAGGGAAAGGGGAGAGGATATGCAAGCGGGCAGGGCAATGAATGCTTGCGTGTTTGTTTTTACTTGAGGTTTAGGTGTGACACAGGTGTCAACAATTGCATTTTGAGTGTAATATAGGTAGACAACATAGTCATTTCACTATTCCCCTTCCCTTCAATTTTTAGTGAGGTTCTACCCGAAATACCCCCCTCCAAAGCGAAATTAGTTAAGCCCAAGCCCATAACTCAAAAATGACCTCTTTACATCTTTTATGGCTTATTTTGACAATAAGCCCTGAAAAGGCAGAATCGAACTGGCCCTTAACCTGCAATTCAATTGTGCGTGCAATGATGAATCACTCCTGCCTGCTATAGTGTACATTTAGGCATCATCATACATGGCATAACCTAATACATGCGCATTCCATTGTAGAATCTGGAATATGCAATGTTTATGTTAGTTCATACATTGCACATGATGTTTAAATGACCCTTAAATCTAGTCAGTCAAGTGATGGTTTTTAGGCCTCCTTCTTTGCTTCTTTTCTTGATATGTAAGATTTACTCACACATCTGTTCAATTGCTTGTTTGCATCAGCCAGCCATACTAGGACTGTTTGCTTTGATTAATTGTTGTTCTTGACCTAACACTCTAACAGAGCTTGTCAACGATTTAAACACTAAGGGCTGCTATAGAGGGGCCTTGTCTAACTCATAGGTGACATAAAGGTTTGGCTGTACACTAAAGTAGGCTCTCCAAGAGTACCTCGAGATCCAGTTCAAAGGTATGCCTAGTTTTTACATAGTGCAGACATAGTAAATGGCCATTTCATTGTGTGCAAGTGCAAGAGAAGCGGCATGTTTCATTATGTGGTGTTGTTTTGTTATAATCTCATCCTTTTGTGTTCACAGAGTGGAAAGTATGCATATTTATCTTCGAAGGAGGCGAGTAACTAGTTTGTGTCACCTTGCAGAGGGGGTGCAATGAAGATAAGATTGAGGATTTCCAAGTACAAGATGTTAGGAGGGAGCCTTGCAAGAGAAGTAGGAGCTGCGCTGAGCCTCTTCAACCTGTTAAGGTAAGTCACTGTATCCAACTCAACAACTCAATTCCTTGTTTGTTTCAGGCATAGTTAATTTGCTCTTTTCAATTGCTTTATTTGTCCTCAGTTAATGAGATGCCCAAAGAATGATGCTTGATGTTGGGTACTTGTATAACTATTAGTTGACATAATTAAAGGCCTTACCATTTAATTACTCTGCCGAAGTGTGCGTGAAGCTTTGAAGTCTATTAGCCAACTATTATTGCATGAGGCTCACAATCTAGTTTATACTAGGCTAATGATTGCATAGTTTTGCTTGCTGTAGTATGTTTGTATGAAACCCTCTGTTGTTCATTATGCTCCCTAAGACTTTAATTGAGCTACAGAATGGCCAACTGCTTGCTTACTTATATGCAATGTGATGTCTAAATTTGTAACTTGTCTGTGTTTTGGATTGGGCCCCAACATCATGCTCCTCTAGTGAGCTAAGAGAGATTTCTGTATGCAGGCTGCACAAACTACCTTTTTATAATTTTTAAAATATCACCTGCTTATGCTTCATGACGTGTAACATTATTGTTAGTCCTGTTTTGCCATGTACTCCCTCCGTCCCAAAATAAGTGTCAGTTAAGACACTTATTTTGGGACAAAGGGAGTACAAAATAGTCTATCTTGCTCGCTTCACTGTTGTAACTATAATTTTGCCCTAGTCATGTGTACTTACAGAAATATTTCAGGATGAAGTGACATCAACACAAAGATCTACGAGCAGTGCGGCATGGCCGTTACCAAATGATTATGGATTGGAATTGGAATGTCCTGATGTTCTCGAGCATCAACTAGAGGTGGCAAGACAACGTGTACATGATTCTCAATGTACAATCAACAAGTTGAGACTGGACATGCAGGTATTAGATGCAGGAGTCAAAAAATGAAACAAGACACTGAGGTAACCACGAAGGAATTGGAGATTTTGCAGACTGAAATTTGTGCTATTTGAATCCGGCCAATCCTATTTTCTGAAGAGATTATAGTTCAAATGGAGTTAAGTTGATGCTCGTCCATGATGTATGAGCTGTATTTGCCCAGTGTATGTAATTTGTTGTTTGTGTATGCTTTATTATCACCGGTGCCGAACCATAATGCCCAGTGGGTATAATCGGCTGTAATTTCTTTATTATATAGTGTAGGATTATTGTAGGTTTCTATGCCTTGGTCTGTTTGTTGTATAGTGTATGCTTTTTAGAGGTGATAGTATAGAGTAGGACAATTCTTTGAATATGCTATATCGTTCAAATGGGGGCCAACTCGCCCAAATGGTGTAGTGACCATGGCCCTTCACAGGCCGTATGATCCATAGGCCATCTACGGGACGAACGATCCATGGCCTTCTATGGGCAGTCGGATCCATGGGCCTTATATGAGCCGTCGGATCCATGGGCCTTCAATGGGCCTATGGATCAATGGGCCTTCTATGTCCTGTAGGATCCATGGGCCTTCTACGGGCCGTCTCATCTATGGGCCTGGTACGAGCCGTATAATGGGCCGTAAACCGGCTAGAGTGGAAATCGTAGGTTTTATGGGATGACCATAATGGGCCGTTAATAGGCCGTATTTGATGATGCTATGAAAATGGCCCAACAGATTAATGGGCCACAAACGGGCCGACTGTATCCACGGGCTGAATATGGCCCACAAGCAGAAAAGGCCAGTAACGGGCCGTAAGTAACCGAATGCTGGAAATGAGACCAAGAATAAATGGGCCCTGAGAAGGCCGAAAGGTAACACGGGCTGGAAACAACCCAATGGAATAATGGGCCGTTAATGGGTATAAAGCGATGCACTGTTCATTACGGGCCGGTTTCACCACGGGCCGTTAATGGGCCAAGAGTTACAAAGGGACTCATGGGCCGAAAGACTTCATGGGCCATACATGGGCCGGAAGTTACAACGGGCTGGAATCATATTGGACGGCCCAGATGATGCTACTGGGCCTAATACCGTTAGGCCGTAACGGGCCATGAGTTAGTGGGCTGTAAATGGGCTATATGCGAACATGCCGGTAACAGGCTTTCCGTGGGCCGGCCCGCCACGTTTTGACGAAGTCAAACGGGCCGGCCTTTTCACAGGAATGGGCCTCTGTTGGGCTGTGCCACATGTCGACGTATCATAGGTGCCTTGGGTCCAATGAGTGGATGACATCTATCCCAACAGTGAGTCGACACGTGTTTCCTCCGGCAAATGATGATTTTACACGTGGAAAATCCCCATTGGTCAGTGTTATTAACGGGTTATCGGATCCAAAACCGGACCCAGTAGCTTAACGATGTTCCGTTACTGTGGATGCCACGTGTCAGTCACCCTTGACGAAAGCACTTCTATGACGCGCGATTTATCGTCATGGAAGTGGACACTTTCGTGATGATAATTTTGGTAATGTCATGGAACACTTCTACGACGACACAAGTATGACTATCTTGATTCTATCATAAAATCGTCATGGATGTACATGCATGACAAAAAACGCGACCTACTGTGACAAACACATATCATCATGGAAGTGTATTTTTTTTGTAGTGTAAAGCAGTAGATCAAAAGGTATATCGCTCCATGATTGGCTCCCTGCTTTACCTTTGTGCATCTAGACCAGATATCATGTTGAGTGTGGGAATTTGTGCACGGTTTCAAGTCGCACCTAAGGAAAGCCACTTTGTGGCGGTCAAGCAAATCTTTCGATATTTGGCTCATACCCCAAACTTTGGCTTATGGTACCCAAGAGGAGCCAACTTCGATCTTTTGGGCTATACAGACTCAGATTGGGCGGGAGACAAAGTGGATAGGAAGTCCACCTCCAAAGGGTGCCAATTTCTTGGTTGCTCTTTGGTGAGTTGGTCTTCTAAGAAGCAAAGTTGTGTGTCTCTCTCGTCCATCGAGGCGGAGTATGTGGCTGCCGGTAGTTGTTGTGCTCAACTTCTATGGATGAGGCAAACTTTGAAGGATTACGGTGTCACTTGTGACAAAGTGCCTCTTTGGTGTGATAATGAAAGTGACGTCAAGATCTCTCTCAACCTGGTGCAACACTTCAAGATGAAGCATATTGAGATTCGGTATCACTTCATCCGGGATCACATTAGGCGAGGGGAGATCAAGCTCAAGTATGTCAACACTCATGATAACCTTGCAGATATTTTCACAAAGCCCTTGGATGAAGCAAGATTTCGCAAGTTAAGGCATGAGCTAAATATCATTGATTCGAGCAATGTGGCTTGAACCCTTGCACACCCCACCATACTCTTCATGATGTCTTGTTTAGGTGTAGGCATGGACATAGGGGGAGTGTTGTTCTCTCAATGAACTCTCCCTCCCCCCATTATGCATAAATTGATCGACTCTTTCACATTAGCCATTTTTATGGTATTTGTGCTTCAAATATGAGTTTTGGTCATGGGCCCAAGGATAATTCTTCGCGGCGCCATACCATTCACTCAAACATAGGTGGCTCCGGCCACCGCCCTTGTGCAAAAGTAGCTTCTTCTGTGTGTTCCCTTTTGCCTTGCTTTTTGGTTCTCCTAGATGTTTGAATTCTCTAAAGAGTGGCTTTTATTGTTTGCTTCTTGCTCTCTTGAGAGTCTTCATCATCATAATACAGTGTTGTGCTTCCATCCTAAGCCTTCTCATTCCAAGACATCTTTTCCAATGTACACAAGTTTGATCTCTTTGTGCATGGGCTGTTACAACTTGGTGGTACAACTGGTGGTCTTAGCGGTTCTACTGTTCTGTCACTAGGTTGTGTAGTCCCAGCGGTACTTCCGGTCGGGTATGAGCGATTCTACCGCTCCTACCTACACCTGTACCACTGGCTAGTACTACCAGTATTTGGAAGCAGTACTACCGCTACTTCTGGAGCGGAAGTACCGCTCTCAAACACTGGCTAGCTACAGGAGCGGTACTACCGCTCTTTGGAGCGGTACCACCTGCTGACATCTGGGCGCATATATAAGGGGCGTGTGCTGAAGGGGTTTTTCTATTTCCCCTTCACGCTCACCCCCATCTGAACCCTAGCCACGGGTTGCTACGCCCGTTGCCCAGGAGCTCCCTCAGGCCCTCCGGATCGGTCGACCCATCATCGGATCCGCTCCGTTGAGGTCGCCTCTTCTTCGATCTCCTCACATGGATACTGTTAATGCCTTGTTCTTCTCGTTCTTAGGGTTCCTATTGTTGAATCCTTTCTCTAGGGCATTGCTTGTACTCCCGCATTTTTGGCCAAATGTTTGGTGGGGGAGATCCATATAAACTCCTCCTGTTTCTTGTGTGTAGCTAGAAATAGTAATAATGCATCTAGATTCGAGATAGGGTTGTCCCTGTTCTTCCTCTCGGCAGATCCGCTCTCAGTGGTACTACCGCTCCTTGCAAGCGGTACTACCGCTCGAGCGGTTCTACCGGTTGAACAACCAGAACAACCGCCTTCTCTGAACCCATATGCACTGTTTCCTCTTCTATCTACATGCATGAGATGTATTCCTCTGATCTTGTGTACATTCTTCTCATCTTTGCTGGGATTTCTGTGTGCTCTGTGTGTGCATTTGCAGGTGGCTCTAGCTCTCATGCTGCTCAGAAGCCGCGGAACACCAAGAAGAGGGCCTGTAGGGGGAAATCGTGAGATGACAATGAGGATGCTCATGAGGTGGTCCTCCCTACCAAAGCCACTCGTGGGAGAAATCTGCTGCTGCCAAGCAACATGCTGCGATGCCAATGCACAAGTGGAAGATGCCGGACTGGCAAAAAGCTCGTTTTTAGGACCCTTACTCTGCAGCACCGACTCCTTGTTGGATCAACCCTCAGTTCCGGAATGAGTATCAGATGAGGATTGTGTCAGAAATTTTCGAGCATCACAAGAATAAGTTCACCCGGATGTGGTCCATTGACATTGATCATTAGAGGAACAACCTTGACTACTTTGGAGAAGCCCTAGAGATCTGTGAGGAGTTTGACTTGATCAAGATCATGACCGTGAATTGTGACTTCGATGTGCAGCTCATCCATCAGTTCTATGCTACAATCCACTTTGGCTCTGATGCCGAGCGCCACCTTTCCTTCATGTGCCGTGATGAATTCTTTCATGTCCCGTGGAGAGCCTTATGCAATGCTCTTGGCTATGAGGATACTGGGGTGGAGGGTCCAGGTGGCCTTCGTCCTCACGACGGACCTCATCCCTTGGATAAGGTGAAGCTTACCCCTCTGTACATTCCTGGACATGGTATTTTGGGAAAGTCCAGTGATCTTCTGTCCCTCTATGACATTATGCATCGTGTGTTCCACTATGTGCTGCTTCCCATGGTTGGGAATCAAGATGATATTTATGGTTATCTGGTGGATTTACTTCTGGCCATTAAGACCTAGAGGGGATCCCGTGCCACGTTTGATGTTTCCAAGTGGATGTGGGAGGAGATGTACAATATGGTGTGGTACCGCTAGGTACCGATCTATGATCCTTTTGTGATGCAGTTTCTGAACACCGTTTGGGCAGTCCGTAGGCCAGGAGAGCCTCTCCCCACTCCTGCAAACCTCATAGAGCATGAGGTTAAGGTTCTGAGGAACAAGAAGCATAAGACTCCTCGTTTCTCTATGGGTAATCAAGAGGATGTGTATGCTACCTCGAATAACGATGACTTTGAGTTGGAGGCTGGGGCCCAGCCCAGTTGGGTTGAGAAGCTGACTTCCAAGATCAAGAAGACCTTCTTCTTACAGACTCACATTCAGAAGAAGCTCTACAAGGCCCATGTTGCTGAGAAGATGGCGCGTCGCACGCAGATTCAGTTGATGAGGCACCTCAATGTGCCAGATGTGAAGAGTGGCTCTGAGAAGACCATCACTCCTGAGGATACGTGGTGCTTGGATAACTGTCAGTGGTCTGATGAAGCGCCTGCTACCTCTTCTATCCGTGGTCCTGAGGCAACTACTATGGGGTCTGAGGAGTTTGAGGAGGCCGAGGAGGCTGAGGAGCCTAACGATACTGATGATGATGATGATGATGCTTCTGACAGCTCTGCGGCAACTGGCGAGGAGGTCTACTGAGTCCCGGGGTGCTAGCTTCGCTCTTTTCCTTTTTGGTGTCTTGATGCCAAAGGAGGAGAGAGCTCCATTAGGTCACGAGAGTTGCATGGGGGGTTCATTTGCAGTTGGTCTTGTGCGTTCATTTGCAGTTGCTCTTTCTAGTGTCTTGTGAACTTGTCCTAAGGTGTGTCCTTGTGCATGGTGTAAGACATGCGTCCCTTATCTATTTATCTATGCACTCGTCTGTCAGTAAAGCTTGCATTCTTATGTTCTACTATTTTGTGCTTTATGATTGGTATTGTGTTTCGCTATCACTGGCTGGTCTATAAAATCTAGGGGAGCATTGACCCTAATGTGAGCATTTGCAATCTCAAAGCAAACTCTAAATAGTGCTCACACTCAGGGGGAGCCCCGTCTATACTTTCTATACCTCCCGTACCTTTCGGCTGGTTGTCATCATCCACCAAAAAGGGGGAGATTGTAAGGGCATCTTCTGCCTTAAGGTTTTGTTGATGATGACAACACTCGTGTGGACTAATCATGCGTCCTAGTTTTCTCAGGTACACGTTGTGTGGCGCAAGACGGTTAGGCCTTCCCTCTACACGGAAAAGATCGAAGACGGAGTTTCTGACGTTTTATTCCTTTGGTCGTAGGATATCCGTACTATTAAGAGGGAATCCACATCGGATGGTATTGGGTGAATCATTTCATGTACACGTTCTCTGAACCCACCATATACCCTCCGTTCAAGGAGAGAGGGGTTCCCCAAAGTCCTCTGTTCTGTGCAATTCTGCCCATGGCGGTAGTACCGCTCCATTGAGCGGTTGTACCGCTGGCCGGTAGTTCCGATCTTACCACCGCCCCAAGTACCGCTCAAGGGTGACTACCTTCTGTACTGGGTACGGTGGTAGACCGGTAGTGGAACGGAAGTTCCTGTTTATCTTGACAAACCAGTACTACCGATGTTCAGGACGGTAGTACCGCCCCGAACTCCACTACTCAGGAACTGCTGGCCCAACGGTAGCTTCGGCCCAATCACTACTTAACTACCGGCCTAGGGTGATTTCCTTCTGTTGGTGAGGCGGTAGTCGCGCGGTGGTGGGACGGTAGTTCTGGTATGTTCCGATATACCGGTACTACCGGTTGTCTCACCGAAAGTATAGCCCTGGTGCCCTAGCAGGGGTTTCCCGCATTCACCGGTTGTACTGGTGACCCTTGCGGAAGTACCGCTCCTATGTGTTTCTGCGCATAACGGTTGGATCTGAGGGGACCCTATTTAAGGAGGTGCTTCTCCCACCTCCCACCGACCTCTTGCCTCTCTCTCTCCTCCATTAATGCCCTCGAAGCTTTCTTGCCCGATCTCTCTCTCTAGCCACTCAAACTTGTTGATTTGCTAGGGATTGAAGGAGGAGACCTAGATCTACACTCTGACCAAAGGAAACTTGATTCCCCCATACTTTCTTGTGTGGATTTTGTTACTCTTAGGTGCTTGGGCACCCTTGTCAGAAGAGGTCACTTCGGAGCCACATTCCATTGTGGTAAAGCTCCAAGGTTTCGTTGGGAGCCTCCAATTAAGTTGTGGAGAGAGCCCCAACCTTGTTTGTAAAGGTCCGGTTGCTGCCTTCAAGGGCACCAATAGTGGAATCACGGCATCTCGCATTGTGTGAGGGTGTGAGGAGAATACAGTGGCCCTAGTTGCTTGTTGGGGAGCATTGTGCCTCCACACGGCTCCAACAGAGACGCACTTCCCCTCAAAAGGAAGGAACTTTGGTAACACATCCTCGTCTCCATCGGTTCCACTTTTGGTTATCTCTCACGTTTACTTGTGCAAGCTATATTGTGTTATATCATTTGCTTGCTTGTGTGCTTCTTGTTGTTGCATCATATAGGTTTCTCACCTAGTTGCATATCTAGACAACCTACTTTGATGCAAAGTTTAATTTGGTAAAGAAAAGCTAAAAATTGTTAGTTGCCTATTCACCCCCCTCTAGTCAACTATATAGATCCTTTCAATCGGTATCAGAGCCTCATCTCTTAATTAAGGGCTTTACAGTCCTAAGAGTATGGTTGACACTATACACAGTGAGGAGGAGCACCCCGGTGTGAATCCTTCCTCATCTATTGCCGATGGGGGATCCCTGGTCTCACATGAGGAATTCAATATGGCTTTGGATATATTGAAAACTTCCATGATGACCGAGGTAAAAGGCATGTTCAAAGAGTTCCTTGATGGTCTTAAATTATCCACCACACCTTTGGAAGTGGTCGCTCCCACTAACAAGGTGGCGGATGGAAACTTTGATAAGGGGGAAGCTTCTAGTGATAAAGTTCCTTTGCCTAGTGGTAAAAGTGGAAATGGCATCTGATACGTCCCCGTCGTATCTATAATTCTTGATTGTTCCATGCCAATATTCTACAACTTTCATATTCTTTTGGCAACTTTTTATGTTATTTTTGGGACTAACATATTGATCCAGTGCCCAGTGCCAGTTCCTGTTTGTTGCATGTTTTATGTTTCGCAGAAAACCCATATCAAACGAAGTCCAAACGGGATAAAAACAGACGGAGAATATTTTTGGAATATTTGTGATATTTGGGAAGAAGAATCAATGCGAGACGGTGCCTGAGGGGGCCACGAGGCAGGGGCACGCCCCTGACCCTCGTGGGCACCCCATCAGGCGGCTGCTGCTCTTCTTTTGCCGCAAGAAAGCTAATTTTTGAAAAAAATCGTGACGAAGGTTTCAATCCAATCGGAGTTACGGATCTCCGGCAATATAAGAAACGGTGAAAGGGCAGAAACTAGGAACGCAGAAACAGAGAGAGATAGAGAGACAGATCCAATCTCGGAGGGGCTCTCGCCCCACCCATGCCATGGAGACCATGGACCAGAGGAGAAACCCTTCTCCCATCTAGGGAGAAGGTCAAGGAAGAAGAAGAAGAAGGGGGGCTCTCTCCCCCTCGCTTTCGGTGGCGCTGGAACACCGCCGGGGGCCATCATCATCACCGTGATCTACACCAACACCTCCGTCATCTTCACCAACATCTCCATCACCTTCCCCCTCTATATTTAGTGGTCCACTCTCCCGCAACCCGCTGTACCCTCTACTTGAACATGGTGCTTTATGCTTCATATTATTATCCAATGATGTGTTGCCATCATATGATGTCTGAGTAGATTTTCGTTGTCCTATCGGTAATTGGTGAATTGATATGATTGGTTTAACTTGCTTGTGGTTATGTTGCTATCCTATTGTGCCCTCTGTGTCGCGCAAGCGTGAGGGATTCCCGTTGTAGGGTGTTGCAATACGTTCATGATTCGCTTATAGTGGGTTGCTTGAGTGACAGAAGCATAAACCCGAGTAAGGGGGTTGTGGCGTATGGGATAAAGGGGACTTGATGCTTTAATGCTATGGTTGGGTTTTACCTTAATGATCTGTAGTAGTTGCGGATGGTTGCTAGAGTTCCAATCATAAGTGCATATGATCCAAGAAGAGAAAGTATGTTAGCTTATGCCTCTCCCACATAAAACTTTCTATCGGTCTAGTAAAGTAGTCAATTGCTTAGGGACAATTTCACAACTCCTACCACCACTTTTCCACACTCGTGATACTAATTTTATTGCTTCTTTATCTAAACAGCCCGTACTTTTTACTTACGTGCTCTTTATTATCTTGCAATTCTATCCAACAACACCTACAAAGTACTTCTAGTTTCATACTTGTTCTAGGTAAAGCGAACGCTAAGCGTGCGTAGAGTTGTATTGGTGGTCAATAGAACTTGAGGGAACATTGTTTCTACCTTTAGATCCTCATCGGGTTTGACACTCTTACTTAACGAAAGAGGCTACAATTGATCCCCTATACTTGTGGGTTATCAAGACCTTTTTCTGGCGCCGTTGCCAGGGACTCATAGTGTGTGGTGAATATTCTCGTGTGTGCTTGTTTGCTTTATCACTAAGTAAACTTTATTTGCTGTTGTAAGTTGTTCTCTATCTTTAGTTATGGATATGGAACACGAAATACCAAAAAAATTAGGTGTACTTGCTACTCATGGAGATGGGGAACCTCCTAAAACCCTTGATGTTGGTTATGTGAAAAATATTATGTACTACTTTGATAATCCTGAGAAAACCCCATTCAATTATGTTATGGGAGACACGTTGGATCAAAGTGAATACTTTAGGGATTATCGCTTGTGGGATCAAATTCATATGTTGCATTGGTATGCTCGTCAATTATGCTTGAGATATGATTATACTTGTTTCTCTAGGATGAAGGATCCACACCTTCCCTTTTCATGCAAATTCAATGATGATAAAACCTTGGCTTCTTATGCTAATGGTATATATGATTACTATGATGTGGAACAAATAGGAGAATTTGTTGCTTTTATGGGTCCTTATGAAATTGAATCTTTGTTTAAAGAGTGTGAAAATCTTGACGATGTTGTTTACAAACCTGAAAATTTTGCTATACTTAAATATTGTTATGAGAATTATGAATACAATTCCGTTATTGATGCATTTATCGAGAAAGTCTCCGCTGTCCAAGAAGAGACTAATAGTTTGCAAGAGTCTATGGAAGAAGAAATTGATGAAACTATGAGCTCATTAGATGAAAAAGATGATGAGGAGAGCGAAGAACAAAAGGAGGAAGAGCGGATTAGCTACCCGTTCCCACCTTCTATTGAGAGTAACTCTTCATCTCATACATTGTTTAATTCCCCTTCGTGCTTACCGAAGGATGATTACTATGATGATTGTTATGATCCCGTTGATTCTCTTGAGATACCCCTTTTTGATGATGCTTCCTATGCTTGTGGCCAAGATGCCAATATGAATTACGCTTATGGAGATGAACTTGCTATAGTTCCTTATGTTAAACATGAAATTGTTGCTATTGCACCCACGGATGATAGTCCTACTATCTTTTTGAATTCTCCCTACTACACTATATCGGAGAAGTTTGTGCTTATTAAGGATTATATTGATGGGTTGTATTTTACTACTACACATGATGATTTTTATAGATATAATATGCATGTGCTTGCTGCTCCAACTTGCAATTATTATGAGAGAGGAACTACATCTCCGCCTCTTTATATTTCCAACACGATAAAATTGCAAGAAACTGTTTATACTATGTATTGGCCTTTACTTTGTGTTCATGAATTGTTCTTTTATGACATGCCGATGCATAGGAAGAGAGTTAGACTTTGTTATGGCTTGATATATGTTACTTTGTGCTCACTACTAAATTACAAATCATTGTTAATTAAAATTGGCTTTGATATACCTTGGGATCCGGGTGGATCCATTACTTGAGCACTATATGCCTAGCTTAATGGCTTTAAAGAAAGCGCTGCCAGGGAGACAACCCGGAATTTTTAGCGAGTAATTTATTTCTGTTGAGTGCTTTTATATAGTCTAAAAACAAAAAAATAAAGAGGGGAACCCAAAACTTTTCAAAAAGGAAAGTGAAAGTGAGAGAAACAAGCATTGTTGAAGTGGGAGAGCTCCTTGAACTTTGTTCATGCTCACGAAAACTTTGTGAATCTTGACTACAGAAAATTTTCAACAAAAATAATTATCCCCTTGTACAATTCCATTGTATTATAAAAATAATGTGCCAAGGCTTGCCTTTAGGATGTTTACAATGCTTGTTGGTTTGTGCGGTGCAGGACAGAAACTTTGGCTGTAGTGCGCAATTTTAATTTTTTTACTGGAATGTCAAACGGTTCTGAAACTTTTTGAACTGTGTTTCTATACAAATTGTTTATTTTCCTAATTTTGATAGAATTTTTTGGGGTACCAGAAGTATGGTGAATGTTCAGATTACTACAGACTGTTCTGTTTTTGACAGATTCTGTTTTTGATGCATAGTTTGCTTGTTTTGATGAAACTACCAATTTCTATCAGTGGATTAAGCCATGGAAAAGTTATATTACAGTAGCTATAATGAAAAAACAAAATATGAATTGGTTTTCAACAGTACTTAGAGTAGTGATTTGCTTTATTATACTAACAGACCTTACCGAGTTTTCTGTTGAAGTTTTGTGTGGATGAAGTGTTCGATGATCGAGAAGGTCTCGATATGAGGAAAAGGAAGAGAGGAAAGAGCTCAAGCTTGGGGATGCCCAAGGAACCCCAAGTAAATATTCAAGGAGACTCAAGCATCTAAGCTTGGGGATGCCCCGGAAGGCATCCCATCTTTCTTCAACAAGTATCGGTATGTTTTCGGTTTCATTTCGTTCATGCGATATGTGCAAATCTTGGAGCGTCTTTTGCATTTAGTTTTCACTTTTCTTTCATGCACCATGCTGGTATGAGATAGTCCTTGGTTTATCTATAGACTGCTCATTGCACTTCACTTATATCTTTTGAGTATGGCTTTATAGAATGCTTCATGTGCTTCACTTATATCATTTGAAGTTTGGATTGCTTGTTTCTCTTCACATAGAAAACCACCATTTGTAGAATGCTCTTTTGCTTCACTTATATTTGTTAGAGCATGGGAATATATTTTGTGGTAAGAATTAAACTCTCTTGCTTCACTTATATCTATTTAGAGAGATGACAGGAATTGGTCATTCACATGGTTAGTCATAAAATCCTACATAAAACTTGTAGATCACTGAATATGATATGTTTGATTCCTTGCAATAGTTTTGCGATATAGAGATGATAATATGTGAGAGTTTCTAGTAGATGGTTGTGTTTAGTAAGGATGTTGGTGTTAAGGTTTGTGATTCCCGAAGCATGCACGTATGGTCTCCTAACTATGTAACCAAATTGGTGCGCATTTTATTTTGATTGTTTATCTTTGCGTGAAGGTCGGGGGCGTGCGATGGTTAACTCCTACCAACCTCCCCCCTAGGAGCATGCATAGTAGTACTTTGCTTCGAGGGCTAATAAACTTTTGCAATAAGTATATGAGTTCTTTATGACTAATGTGAGTCCATGGATTATACGCACTCTTACCCTTCCATCATTGCTACCCGTACCGTGCATTACCCTTTCTCACCTCGAGAGTTGGTGCAAACTTCGCCGGTGCATCCAAACCCCGTGATACGATACGCTCTATCACACATAAGCCTCCTTATATCTTCCTCAAAACAGCCACCATACCTACCTATTATGGCATTTCCATAGCCATTCCGAGATATATTGCCATGCAACTTTCATCATCATAATATACATGACTTGAGAATTCATTGTCATATTGCTTTGCATGATCGTAAGATAGCTAGCATGATGTTTTCATGTCTTGTTCGTTTTTTGATGTCATTGCTACGCTAGATCATTGCACACCCCGGTACACCGTCGGAGGCATTCATATAGAGTAATATATTTGTTCTAATATCGAGTTGTAATATTGATTTGTAAGTAAATAAAAGTGTGATGATCATCATTATTAGAGCATTGCCCCAGTGAGGAAAGGATGATGGAGACTATGATTCCCCCACGAGTCGGGATGAGACTCCGGACTTAAAAAAATAAAAGAGGCCACAGAAGCCCAAATAAAAAAGAGAGGCCAAAGAAGCCCACCAAAAAAATAAAATAAAAATAAAAAATGAGAGAAAAAAGAGAAGGGGCAATGTTACCATCCTTTTACCACACTTGTGCTTCAAATAGCACCATGTTCTTCATATAGAGAGTCTCTTGAGTGATCACTTTCATATACTAGTGGGAATTTTCATTATAGAACTTGGATTGTATATTTTGATGATGGGCTTCCTCAAATGCCCGAGGTCTTCATGAGCAAGCAAGTTGGGTGCACACCCACTTAGTTTCAGTTTGAGCTTTCATACACTTATAGCTCTAGTGCATCCATTGCATGGCAATCCCTACTCCTCACATTGACATCAATTGATGGGCATCTCCATAACCCATTGATTAGCCGTGTCGATGTGAGACTTTCTCCCTTTTTGTCTTCTCCACACAACCTCCACCATCATACTCTATTCCACCTATAGTGCTATATCCATGGCTTGCGCTCATGTACTGCGTGAGGGTTGAAAAAGCTGAAGCGCGTTAAAAAATATAAACCAATTCCTTGGCTGACACCGGGATGAGCATGAGGGGTACCTTGTGTTAAGAAAAGGGAGCATGCAAGACTATATGATTTTGTAGGGATAACATTCTGTAAGCATTGATATTTCGAAAGGCATGGTTCTTTGTTGGGATGCCTAAGTATTATTGTTTTTATGTCAAATGATAGACAATTGCTTTGAATCACTCGTGTCTTAATATTCATGCCATGATTAGATTACATGATCAAGATTATGCTAGGTAGCATTACACATCAAAAATTATCTTTTTTATCATTTACCTACTCGAGGACGAGCAGGAATAAAGCTTGGGGGTGCTGATACGTCTCCGTCGTATCTATATTTTTTGATTGTTCCATGCCAATATTCTACAACTTTCATATACTTTTGGCAACTTTTTATATTATTTTTGGGACTAACATATTGATCCAGTGCCCAGTGCCAGTTCCCATTTGTTGCATGTTTTATGTTTCGCAGAAAACCCATATCAAACGGAGTCCAAACTGGATAAAAATGGATGGAGAATATTTTTGAAATATTTGTGATATTTGGGAAGAAGAATCAACGCGAGACGGTGCCCGAGGGGGCCATGAGGCAGGGGGCGCGCCCCAGGGGGTGGGCGTGCCCCTGACCCTCGTGGGCACCCTGTAAGGCGGTTGCTACTATTCTTTTGCTGCAAGAAAGCTAATTTTCGGAAAAAAATCATGGCGAAGGTTTCAATCCAATCGGAGTTATGGATCTCCGGGAATATAGGAAATGGTGAAAGGGCGGAATCTGGGAACGCAGAAACAGAGAGAGACAGAGAGACAGATCCAATCTCGGAGGCGCTCTCGCCCCTCCCACGCCATGGAGACCATGGACCAGAGGGGAAACCCTTCTCCCATCTAGGGAGAGGTCAAGGAAGAAAAAGAAGAAGAAGAAGAAGAAGAAGAAGAAGAAGGGGGGCTCTCTCCCCCTCGCTTTCGATGGCGCCTGAACGCCGTCGGGGGCCATCATCATCACCGCGATCTACACCAACACCTCTGTCATCTTCACCAACATCTCCATCACCTTCCCCTTCTATATTCAGCGGTCCACTCTCCCACAACCCGTTGTACCCTCTACTTGAATATGGTGCTTTATGCTTCATATTACTATCCAATGGTGTGTTGCCATCCTATGATGTCTGAGTAGATATTTGTTGTCCTATCGGTAATTGGTGAATTGCTATGATTGGTTTAATTTGCTTGTGGTTATGTTGCTGTCCTATTGTGCCCTCTGTGTCGCGCAAGCGTGAGGGATTCCCGCTATAGGGTGTTGCAATACGTTCATGATTCGCTTATAGTGGGTTGCTTGAGTGACAGAAGTATAAACCCGAGTAAGGGGGTTGTGGCATATGGGATAAAGGGGACTTGATGCTTTAATGCTATGGTTGGGTTTTACCTTAATGATCTTTAGTAGTTGCGGATGCTTGATAGAGTTCCAATCATAAGTGCATATGATCCAAGAAGAGAAAGTATGTTAGCTTATGCCTCTCCCACATAAAACTTGCTATCGGTCTAGTAAAGTAGTCAATTGCTTAGTGACAATTTCACAACTCCTACCACCACTTTTCCACACTCGCTATACTAACTTTATTGCTTCTTTATCTAAACAGCCCCTACTTTTTACTTACGTGCTCTTTATTATCTTTCAATTCTATCCAACAACACTAGAAAGTACTTCTAGTTTCATACTTGTTCTAGGTAAAGCAAACGCTAAGCGTGTGTAGAGTTGTATCAGTGGTCGATAGAAGTTGAGGGAATATTTGTTCTACCTTTAGCTCCTAGTTGGGTTCGACACTCTTAATTATCGAAAGAGGCTACAATTGATCCCCTATACTTGTGGGTTATCAACATCTATGCTCATGTTGAACCACCTCTTACTTATGGAGGACCGGTTCCCTCCACTCATTTAAATCATGCGGGTTCTCCTCCCAAGATTGTGAAGAATGAGGATTTTGACTCTTGGGTTTATCGCTTTAAATGTCATTTAAACCATGTTAATACTAATCTTTGGAGAATCATTGAGGAAGGTTTCTATCTGCATGATCAAAGCAACTTCACCCCTAGAGAAGCCGTGAATAATCAATTCAATGAGAATGCTCTCTTCATCATCCAAGATGCAATTCCACCCGAAGATATTGCACATTTCTGACCCTTCACCATGGCCAAGGAAGCATGGCACCATGTTGTTTCCCTTTACAAGGGAAGCGCAAACATTCAATGCTCCAACTATGAAGTGGTGCAAGATGAAGTGATGAGTTTGCAATGAATGAAGATGAAGAACCTCGTGAGCTTTACCGGAGATTAACTACTCTCACGGTCTCACTCCGAGATCATGGGAGCAAGGATATGGATGACAATTGGATCAAGCGCAAGTTCCTCAAGGCCATGATGCATTAGCACAAGGCCATGTCCTCTGTCATCCGTCAAAGGCTGGACTTCCACACCCTGTCCTCAAGTGAAGTGTTGGATGAGTTTGTGGCAATGAGGATCTTGGACAAGACCGCCGACAATGCGGTGTTGCGTTCTCAAAGAGCAAAGAATCCCAACCTTGCCTTGAAGGAAAAGGTTAGTGTGGAAGAAGAGGAGGACGAGGAAGATGAGGAGAGCAACCCCGAAGATACGAAATATGATTACCATGAGCACATGGCTCTTGCTTCAAGGCAATTTTGGAGCAAGAAGAACTCAAGGCCAAATTTCAACAAGAACAACTCAAGTGGCTTCAAGGACAAGCAACATGTGAGAACATGTTACAATTGTGGCAATGTGAGATATTTTGTTGCGGAGTGCCCCTACGAGAAGCGGGAAGACAATGGTGGCAAGCTCATCCGAAAAGACAGAGCCAAGTCCTTCCCCAACAAGAACAACTTCACCAAGAAGACTCCGACCAAAGGGTTGGTGGCACAAGAATAATACAATGATGATGATGATGATGAAGAAGATGGTGAAGCCATGGCCATGGCCTCCGTTGCCATTGCCACAACTCCACGGGTGTCTCTCTTCGATTCACCCAACGAGAACATCACTGCCAAGTGCGTCATGGCCAAAGCCACCAACAAGGTAACCCCCAACATCAAAACTACCATCATTACTAATCCTTCCTTGACGGATTGCATTGATGAAAGTGAGGGGTCTAAAGAGGAAGTGAATGAATTTGAGTCTTTTATGAGTAAGCTCAAGGGAAAATCCAAGAAGCACTTTGTTGCTCTCTTGGAACAACTTGGTGAAGCCAATGACATGATCAAGGCTCATGAGGAACCCATCTCTAAGATGGAAGGTCATAGTCATGACTATGCCGATGAGATAGCAGACCTCTCTAATGCGCCTGAGGAAGAGCGTGTTCATCATTTGGCTCTTGAGGAGTCACACAATGATGACCATGCTAAATTAAAGAAAGATCTTGGTCATGCTCTTGTTATATCTCGTGTGCTAAATTTCGAGAAGGCTAAACTAGGGGTTGACCTTGCTAGACTCAAAGAGGAGTTTGATATACTTGACAAGGCTCACAAGGCCTTGAAGGGTGCTCATACTAGCCTCAAGGAGTCTCATGATCAACTCCAAGTGAAGCTAACCAAGGAGAAATCCACCTTTCCTCACATGGTCTTAATTGGTAACGCAAATGCTACTAACCCGTGTTGTGAGCATGTGCATCTTGTGGAGGAGAATGCCAAGTTGAAGGAGCAACTTGAAAAAGGCCTTGTGTCTTGCATACAAGCTGAGAAGAATCTCAGTGACCTTTTGAGCAATCAAAAGGAAGTTGTGGCCAAGGAGGGAGTTGGATTCGCACCCAAGTCCAAGAACAAGAAGAAGAATGACAATACCAAACGACCTCCTCCTCTCAAGAAAACTTTTGTGAAAGAGGGAGAGGGTGGTTCTAAGGATAAGAAGAACAATGTGAAGGGTGGTGATGTCAAAAAGGGCAATGCCACCCCTTCCAACAAAGTCGGAGACTTTAACCCCTCTTATGTGTTGTGTCGTGCTAGTGATGGGCATGTTTATGCTAAATTTGTTGGTTCTCCTTATGAGTACATTGAATGGTCTATTTGGGTTCTGTCGTGGAATTAACACGTCAGATGTCCTTAGTGTCAGGACTTAGTCGCGAGGCCAACGCATCTATGTGGTAGCTTGAGAGGGGTTGAGTGGGACGAGAGATGCAGGGCGGATCAACACGCAAGACAAGGATTTAGACAGCTTCGGGCCCCGGGAAACATCATCTGGTAAAAACCCTACATGCCGTTTGAGGCTAGGTCTCATTATCATCACGAGGGAGTCGCCGTAAACCGGCTCTCCTCTTTGTGTCTAGCCCTAAGATTGTTTCTTCTTGCTTGTAGCTTGTCCCTCTTTGGGGAGCCCTGCCCCTCCTTATATATGTTGAAGGGGCGGGTTGCATGTGGAGTCCTATTAGGACTAGGACTAATCTATCTCTAATACAAACTGGATACAAGTCCTGGTCTTAACTCCTTGTAAGGTAAATATTCCTCATGCCTTTCCTCTTAAACCGGCCCACAATAGTTGAACCGGCCTTCATGAACCGCCAGACGGGCCACCGGGTCTTGTCGCTCCTCTGACCCGTCCGCCGGGTCACCAGTGAGTTACAACGTCCTGGCGGGTCGCTGCCGCCAAGTCCGGCCGGGTTAACTTCCGGCCGGTTTACACCGCGGGGTATATCCCCGACATTAGCCCCCAAGTTTATCTTGGATTTATCCATGGTAAACTTATGCTGCAAAATAAACACCAGAACAAATTTGGCAGGTTGTGCTCCGGGTTAAGAATTCTTGTAGTCCGGCACCTGATCATCCTTAAGTCCTTTGTCATTTCCTCCTTCTAGAAAATCCGGTTTAATAGACCAGCTTCATAATCAACTTGCTGGCATTAGTTTCTCATAGAAAATATATTGTGAAGAATAACTTCTCTGACTCAGCTCCCAATGACTTAACATAAATAAGGGTCCTTGAAATCCTCATCTGATCTTCAGCCGGTTTAAGAATGTAGAACTTGTCGGTTTATAAATATTGATAGTACTGGGTCATACTTGTAGTTAACATCCAGCTTGAAAATATACCTCTTATATGACTATCACTTGTAACCCCCAAGTCTTAAGAAGGTAGCATAGCAACAGCTTAAGACTTGCTTCAATATAAATATCACAATCTTGAAGAAATCCAGGTTGTTCATCTCAATCACTTGTCAGAATTGAGTATCCCACATATGTAGCCCACAAGTGCCGGGTTGTCATGCTCGCAGCAACCTGGGACTTGTAATTTCCTGATGCTCATAAAAACTTCAACTAGTGTAGCCCCCAAGGGCCGGGTCATTATGCAATAATGAGCAGGGACTTTGTAAATATAATCATGTAATCTTTGAACAGCAACGGTGTAGCCCCCCAAGGGCCGGCTCAGTAAGATAATATTGAGCAGGTACTTTGATATATACTTCAATGAAAATAACATCATATGATGTAACCCCCATCACGGGGCTTGAATTCACGTCCACAAGGTTAAGAACCTTGTGCTTTACCAACTGAGCAGTAGACCCTTCAATATAATGAATAAAAGCTTTGTACCTTGAATTGTTTGACAGGAGCAATTGGTAGCCCCCAAGGGCCGGCTCATTATAATGTGATGAGTCGGGTCTTCAATAATATGAGCAAAGAATGACTTTGCATTAGCCCCCAAGTGTCATGGTGCATGCTTGCAGCGACATGAGACTTGCATATTTGATGTAATCTCAACTTAAATAATGTAGCCCCCATGTGCTGGGTTGTAAGCCTGCAGCAACTCAGGACTATTCCTTCAATTGTAGAATAAACCATATCCATTGATAATATGATAGCCATTGCACTAAAGCGACTTTGAAAACCTTGATCATAATACTGGTCATTGATAACCATAATAGAAATCCAGCCATGTTGGCTATTCAAGATAATAGAATCTGGTATGAAAAACCTTATTCATTCAATATCATAATGAAAATTCAGCCAAGTTTGGCTATTTGAATAATATAACCCAATGATTTATAAGCGCATGATTCCAATGGCGCAATCCAAATATGTACTTGCGACTTATAGTCCAAAGCCAGGCCGGGTTAACAAACACCGGATAATTTCTCATCATATACTGTCGACTTATCGTCTTAAAGCCAGGACGGTTTAATAAACACCGGATAATTTATCATCATGCTTTATTCAACCTGTCTCTGCATACAACAAGTTTAAAGTGTCCTGGCGGTTTACCGCCGGACGGGTCATAATGCCCAACATATAACCCAGGTTTATAACCAAGGCTGCACTTAAGAATAATCAATGAAATATATCATACCTGTGACATTGAATCACATCATTGGTTTACCAACTTTTTGTAGTAAGGGTGATAACCCCAATATTGAGTAATGATAACTCCTTTCATACTGTGTCGGTTTATGAGAAAACCATACCAGGTTGTGATAAACACCGGTTTAACCATATATAATACTGGCGACTCGTAGTCAAACCAGACCGGGCGGATAGTCTCCGGATTATGATTTGATCATGTACTTACAACTTGTAATTGAAAGTCAAGCCGGGTTAATGAACACCGGTTTACTCCATAATAAGATGGTAACATAAAATCAAACCGGGCACATAATCTCCGGATTAACAATGTCGGTTTAAAAACCGCAACAAAAATCAAATAACACTTATGAAAAAATATGGAAGCAAAGGCAATGATAAGACCGTTTGCAAAAAAGAGGCTTTACTGAGCCGATCAGATGGTGTTACCATGGTCGGACACGACCAAGCTCCCAATAAGGTGTAGCTATAGTTCAAGTCATCCAGGTCCCCAACTGAAACCGTGGCATTATGCCGATCAAGTGGCGTGGCAATGGTTCGGGTTCGACCAAGCCCCCAAGTGACTCTATGGCCTTAGGCCGATCAAGAGGCGTGACTGGTTCAGACTTGACCATGTCCCCAAGTGATCTGGTGGCTTTCGCCTATCAAAAAGGTGTTGTATTGGTTCGGACACGACCAAGCCCCCAAGTGATTTTGTGGCACTAGGCCGATCAAGAGGCGTGGCTATGGTTCGAATACGTCCAAGCCCCCAAGTGATCAATAATATGATAAGCCAATAAGGCATGATACCCATGTTTGAACCGCGCATCATGGCAGCAGGTCCTCTTTGGCACCCTTTAACTTTTTGCAAGAGATAAATCCTTCTTGAACCGGGATTTTAGAGCTTCAAAGCTTTATGGGAGATATCTTCCCCTTGAGCCAGATTTTAAACCGGAACCCTCTTTTTAAGCCGGAAATTTTCTGATGGCCTTTAAATTTGCACCAATATGGCGGTTTAGGGCCCTGCATTAGACAACTTTGCAGACCAAAGTAATTGCTCTTTTTAAAGAAGGCAATTATAAAATATAAAATATATTGGATGGATTTCACCTGATATATCATGCCAGGGGTTATTCACCGTGGAGTTGATGATCACCAAGGTAAAGCTGAAATTAATGACGGCCGAGTCGGCACGGTGTTGTGAACCGGTGTGGACGAGCGGATCAATCGTAGGCGCGGTAAGCCGCGCAGACGGGCGAGTCAACCGCAAGCGCGGTCCCGGCAATTTGATGTAAATCAAGCTGTACGGGCGGTGGTTTGTGCACACCCGTTCAACAGCAAGCTGGCGTAGACGCTGGTGCATGATGATGCTAACGCACACTCCATATGAACAACATGACACCACCTTTATAATAAATTATTGTCCTGCACACAAAATTATACAGACCAAAGTAATTGCTCTTTGACAAAAACAATGTATGCTAATAAACTTAGAAAGATATCACCTGATGTTTGCAGATAGCAAACGGCTTTGGATTATGAATGATCCGTTCAACGCAACAGAGGTGGCGGCTTAACCCAACTGCACCGGTCGGCTCAGACGGACCCTCCGGGTCATGTCTGGCGGTTCAAGGCGCGGGCAACGAGTAAGGCCGCGGCAGCGGCAGCAGCTCGACACAGCGGCCCAAGGCGGCCACTTTGAAAAGTAGGCAAGGCCAAACCGGGGTTAGCAGCTTCTGCACTCTATATTTTCATGATGACAGTTGTAGCTTCCATCTTCAGTAGATTTGACTGATTATCTGAGCTTGAACCTGAAGCATGGCCGCAATTTGCACTTGTCTTTTGTCTGATCTCAGAGAGCCATACTAATTTAACTCCCGCAGGATTTGTACGGTACAAAGAGCAGGAGCCCAACGTATTTAATCCTCGGTGTTGGAGTAAAGTAGCCAGGGCGCTCTGGTGGGTCAACGGCGCAGGCGAACCATGCGGGTCCACGGCAAAGGAGAACTGCTGGCTTGGAGGTGGCAGCTCGGGAGCGCCGGTTTAAAGCAACGAGGCCGGTTTCTGGAGACGACGGCGGTTTAAGACGGCGGCAGGCCGAGGTCACGGCCGAAAGTGGGTCAGGTGGCCGGCCGGTTTGACGCGAGTCCAGGCTCGAGGCCGCAGTGGCTCAGGTACAACACGGTCTCGGCGACGTACAATTTCGCCGCTCACCAATCACATAACGCGCTGCAAAATCTCAGCGACATGATCCTTGCATTGATCGATCTTGAAGACATCTTCAACTTGCAGTGGCGACAGCGCACCCGGATGCAATATTAATTTCCTTGAACTCAAACTTTCATCTGTCTAACCACAGGCTCCTCGATCCTTGAAGAGATCCCTCCAAGAACTCAACACCACCGTGCGCAGGCCCCACGGTGGGCGCCAACTGTCGTGGAATTAACACGTCAGATGTCCTTAGTGTCAGGACTTAGTCGCGAGGCCAACGCATCTATGTGGTAGCTTGAGAGGGGTTGAGTGGGACGAGAGACGCAGGGCGGATCAACACGCAAGACAAGGATTTAGACAGCTTCGGGCCCCGGGAAACATCATCCGGTAAAAACCCTACATGCTGTTTGAGGCTAGGTCTCATTATCATCACGAGGGAGTCGCCGTAAATCGGCTCTCCTCTTTGTGTCTAGCCCTAAGATTGTTTCTTCTTGCTTGTAGCTTGTCCCTCTTTGGGGAGCCCTGCCCCTCCTTATATATGTTGAAGGGGCGGGTTACATGTGGAGTCCTATTAGGATTAGGACTAATCTATCTCTAATACAAACTGGATACAAGTCCTGGTCTTAACTCCTTGTAAGGTAAATATTCCTCATGCCTTTCCTCTTAAACCGGCCCACAATAGTTGAACCGGCCTTCATGAACCTCGAGACGGGCCACCGGGTCTTGTCGCTCCTCTGACCCGTCCGCCGGGTCACCAGTGAGTTACAACGTCCTGGCGGGTCGCTGCCGCCAAGTCCGGCCGGGTTAACTTCCGGCCAGTTTACACCGCGGGGTATATCCCTGACATGTTCCTAAGACCCTTGTTACTAACATCAAAGGACCCATTACAAAATGGGTACCTAAAACCAAGCATTGATCTCTTGTAGGTGTTTGCTTCCGGTGGGGGGTCATGGTTGCTCGATAGTGGAGCCACAAATCATATGACCAGAAGCAAGGACTTGGTGGTGGACGTGCACAAGATCCCATCTATGCCCACCAATGTTGAGTGGGGTGATGCCTCGTCTTCTAAGGTATTGGGTCTTGGCAAGGTTGTCATTTCTCATGACCTCATGATCGATAAAGTCAAGCTTATTGAGTCCCTTGCATACAATTTAATTTCCGTTCATCAACTTGCACTCATGGGTTTTGCCACATTCTATGATATTGATACCGTGGCCCTCTTGTGGAGCAAGACTCTTAAAGTAGCCTTCATTGGGCATGTCGAGAACGGTCTTTATGTGATTAACTTTTCGGAGTGACCCACTAAGGCCGCGACATGCCTAATGGCTAAAGTTGATGTGGGATGGCTTTGGCATCACCATTTAGCCCATGTCAATATGAGATATTTTCAAAGTGTTCTCAAGGGGGACCATGTCCGTTGACTAACAGATGTTAGTTTTGCCAAAGATCATGCTTGTAGTGCTTGTATCGAAGGAAAGTTACATGAGAAGGCTCACCCTCCCACGACTATCATCTACTCGAAGAGACCCTTGGAGATCCTTCACATGGATATCTTTGGGCCTCCATCCTTTGATAGCCTTGGGGGTAGAAAGTATTGCTTGGTGATTGTCGATGATTACTCAAGGTACACTTGGGTATACTTCTTCAAGAGGAAGAGTGAAATTCAACAAACTGTCATCGACTATGCAAATGAAGCTCAACATCAACACGATGCAAAGATATTGACAATAAGAAGTGACAACTGCACCGAGTTCAAGAACTACACCTTGGATGAGTTTGTTAGTGATGAGGGGATCAAGCATCAATATTCTGCACCACACACCCCTCAACAAAATGGTGTTGCGGAGAGGAAGAATCGGACGTTGATGGATGAGGCAAGGACCATGATGGCGGAGTTCAAGTCTTCTTACAACTTTTGGGCTGAAGCCATCAACACCGCGTGTTATGCATCCAATCGGCTCTATCTCTGCAAAGGCTTGAACAAGACTCCATATGAAATTCTCACCGGTAACAAGCCCAACCTCAAGTACTTCCGGGTGTTCGGTCGTAAGTGTTTCATTCTCAAGAAAGGTGTTTGTTTGTCTAAATTTGAGGCTAGAGCTCATGAGGGCATATTTGTTGGTTATGCTACAAACTGTCATGCTTACCGTGTCCTCAACAAGTCCATGGGACTCATTGAGGAGATGTGTAATGTGGAGTTTGACGAGAATAATGGCTCCCAAGTGGAGCAAAGTGGTACTTGTGATGTAGGTGATGAAATTCATCCCCAAGCCATAAGAAGAATGGGTGTTGGTCATATCCTACCCATTGAGAAACCCCTTGTGGCCGAAGGAGACGGACAATGCTCCACTCAAGTGAAGCCATCACCGACCCAAGACCCACACGCTTCCGAAGAACAAAGTGAAGGCCTTTAACCTCATGAAATCAAGGGAAAGATCAACCTCAAGATGGTGGTGAGTGATAACCCACAAGTGTAGGGGATCGCAACAACTTTCGAGGGTAGAGTATTCAACCCAAATTTATTGATTCGACACAAGGGGAGCCAAAGAATATTCTTAAGTATTAGCAGTTGAGTTGTCAATTCAACCACACCTGGATAACTTAGTATCTGCAGCAAAGTATTTAGTAGCAAAGTAGTATGATAGTAATGGTAACAGTGGCAAAAGTAAAGATAGCAGTATTATAGTGATTGTAACAGTAGCGACGGTAAAGTAAATAAGCGAAGCAAAATATATGAAAAGCTCGTAGGCAATGGATCAGTGATGGATAATTATGTCGGATGCGATTCCTCATGTAATAGCTATAACATAGGGTGACACAGAACTAACTCCAATTCATCAATGTAATGTAGGCATGTATTCCGAATATAGTCATACGTGCTTATGGAGAATAACGTGCATGACATCTTTTGTCCTACCCTCCCATGGCAGCGGGGGTCCTAGTGGAAACTAAGGGATATTTAGGCCTCCTTTTAATAGAGTACCAGACCAAAGCATTAACACATAGTGAATACATGAACTCCTCAAACTACGGTCATCACCGAGAAGTATCCCGATTATTGTCACTTCGGGGTTGTTAGATCATAACACATAATAGGTGACTATAGACTTGCAAGATAGGATCAAGAACTCACATATATTCATGAAAACTTAATAGGTTCAGATCTGAAATCATGGCACTCGGGCCCTAGTGACAAGCATTAAGCATAGCAAAGTCATAGCAACATCAATCTCAGAACATAGTGGATACTAGGGATCAAACCCTAACAAAACTAACTTGATTACATGGTAAATCTCATCCAACCCATCACCGTCCAGCAAGCCTACGATGGAATTACTCACGCACGGTGGTGAGCATCATGAAATTGGTGATGGAGGATGGTTGATGATGACGATGGCGATGAATCCCCCTCTCCGGAGCCCCGAATGGACTCCAGATCAGCCCTCCCGAGAGGTTTTAGGGCTTGGCGGCGGCTGCGTATTGTAAAACACGATGAAACTTCCTCTCTGATTTTTCTCTCCGCGAAACGGAATATATGGAGTTGGAGTTGAGGTCAGTGGAGCAGCAGGGGGCCCACGAGACCGGGGGGCGTGCCCAGGGGGAGGGGCGCGCCCCCACCCTCGTGGGTAGGGTGTGGGCCCCCTAGCCTTCATCTTTTGCTAGTATTTTTTATATTTTCCAAAACTTATCTCCGTGGATTTTCAGGTCATTCCGAGAACTTTTGTTTCTGCACAAAAATAACACCATGGTAGTTCTGCTGAAAACAACGTCAGTCCGGGTTAGTTTCATTCAAATCATGCAAGTTAGAGTCCAAAACAAGGGCAAAAGTGTTTGGAAAAGTCGATACGTTGGAGACGTATCAACTCCCCCAAGCTTAAACCTTTGCTTGTCCTCAAGCAATTCAGTTGATAGACTGAAAGTGATAAAGAAAAACTTTTACAAACTCTGTTTGCTCTTGTTATTGTAAATATGTAAAGCCAGCATTCAAGGTTTCAGAAAAGATTATGAACTAACCACATTCACAATAACACTTAGGTCTCATGTTTACTCATATCAATAACATAATCAGCTAGCGAGCAATAATAATAAAACTCGGATGACAACACTTTCTCAAAACAACCATAATATGATATAACAAGATGGTATCTCGCTAGTCCTTTCTTAGACCGCAAAACATAAATGCAGAGCACCTTTAAAGATCAAGGACTGACTAAACATTGTAATTCATGGTAAAAGAGATCCAGTAAAGTCATACCCAATATAAACTAATAGTAATACATGCAAATGACAGTGTGCTCTCCAGCGGGTGCTTTTTAATAAGAGGGTGATGACTCAACATAAAAGTAAATAGATAGGCCCTTCACAGAGGGAAACAGGGATTTGTAGAGGTGCCAGAGCTCGATTTTAAAATACAGATATAAATAACATTTTGAGCGGCATACTTTCACTGTCAACGCAACAACTATGAGATGGCGATATCTTCCATACTACATGCATTATAGGCGGTTCCCAAAGAGAATGGTAAAAGTTTATACTCCCCCACCACCAACAAGCATTAGTCCATGGCTTGCTCAAAACAACGAGTGCCTCCAACTAACTACAATCCTGGGGGAGTTTTGTTTAATTATTTTGATTTTCTTTGATCTTTTTGATCATGGGACTGGGCATCCCAGTTACCAGCGATTTTCTCGTGAATGAGGAGCGGAGTCCACTCCTCGTGAGAATAACCCACCTAGCATGGAAGATACAGACAACCCCAGTTGATACATGAGCTGCTCGAGCATACAAAACAGAATTTCATTTGAAGGTTTGGAGTTTGGCACATACAAATTTACTTGGACCGGCAGGTAGATACCGCATATAGGAAGGTATAGTAGACTCATATGGAATAACTTTGGGGTTCATGGAGTTTGGATGCACAAGCAATATTCTCGCTTAGTACAGGTGAAGGCTAGCAAAAGACTGGGAAGCGACCAACTGAGAGAGCGACAACAGTCATGAACATGCATTAAAATTAATCAACACCGAGTGCAAGCATGAGTAGGATATAATCCACCATGAACATAAATATCGTGAAGGCTATGTTGATTTTGTTTCAACTACATGCGTGAACATGTGCCAAGTCGAGTCACTCAATTCACTCAAAGGAGGATACCATCTTATCATACCACATCACAATCATTTTAATTGCATGTTGGCATGCAAGGTAAACCATTATAACTCATAGCTAATTAAGCATGGCATAAGCAACTATAGTCTCTAAATGTCATTGCAAACATGTTTATTCATAATAGGCTAAATCAGGAACGATGAACTCATCATATTTACAAAAACAAGAGAGGTCGAGTTCATACTGGCTTCTCTCATCTCAAACAGTCCATCATATATCGTCATTATTGCCTTTCACTTGCACGACCGAACGATGTGTATAATAATAAGAGTGCACGTGCATTGGACTAAGCTGGAATCTACAAGCATTCAAATCAAGAGAGAAGACAAAGCAATATGGCTCTAGATTAAATCAACAATCATGCATATGAGAGCTGCTAAACATTTTCAATATGATCTTCTACTCTCTACCCCCAAAGGAAAGAAAAGAAGTAAAACTATTTACACGGGAAAGCTCCCAACAAGTAAAAGAAGAATGATAAATCTTTTGGGGTTTTCTTTTTAATTATTACTACATGCATGGAAATTGAACTAACTAATTTTCTTTTTGGTTTTTTTCATAAGGTTTATCAAGCATACAAGAAGAAAACTAGAAAAAGAAGTTAAACTAGCATGGATAATACAATGAAAGAGGATGAGCACCGACGACTATAATAGTGTGTGAACATGAACGTAAAGTCGGTGAGAAATATGTACTCCCCCAAGCTTAGGCTTTTGGCCTAAGTTGGTCTATGCCCATGGGTAGCGGCTATTCTCCCCGGTGTATTGAGGAGTGTCATCGTACTGCCACCGGTTGGAGATCTCCTTCGGATCCCACTGATAAGATGATGGACGATGTGGGTCCAGTGGTGGTTCCAGCTTAGGTGCTGGAGCTGATGTCTGGCCTTGGTATGCGTACACTGCTTCCGGTGAGACAAGGTAATGACATGCAGTTAAATCAAACAAAGAAGATGCAGGCAGGGTAATAATCCCATTGTGTTTCTTATTAAATCTCAGGTTATACAGGAGAATCTTATCATCATTGTAAACAATAAACTCATGCGCTACCATGCTCCTGTAATCTAAAAAGGTAAGAGTCAAAGATGTCTCCTCTTCCTTAGCATGTCTGATAGGCATCTTGAAGTATTTAGCAAGGCGTGCAGCATAGATGCCTCCAAAGACGGGGGTTTAGACTTATCCATTTAGCAATAACGGCACCCATACTAAAAGTGTTATCACCAAATAAGGCATGGAGCAGAATAACAATATCAGGAACATTGAAGTTTCCACTATTTCTACGACCAATTAAGCATCGACTAGCAAATATGGCAAAGTAGCATAAAACAGGAAAGAGTATGCTAGTGATTCTTGCATCGGAACCCTTCTTCGGTTCCCCTACAGTAATAGTATCAATGGAAACCTCCACATCTTTACGATGTGGTTCATCTAAGCTACCCTCAAAGGGTATTCTACAAACAGCACAAAAATTACGTAATGACATTTCCTTAGCTTCATCATATAAATGAAAATATACTAAAGGAGGTGAATTCTTAGGATGATAATAAAAGTTTTGCACGAAAGTATTGGTAAGTAAGAGATACTGTTTGATCTGGTCGTGGAGAAAGTCGATGAGGCTAGCATTTTCAGCCAAAGAATAAAAGTCTTCATAAATCCCGGCTGCTCTCAAGAAATTATCACATGGCCACTCACAAGGCCTTACTTTCGCTATGCAAGGAAGATTATACTTGGCCTTTTCTTTCTCCTTAACTTGCTTATCCTTGGAGGCTTGGCTAGAAGAGTCCCTCAAGAGCCACCTCTTCATCTTTTTCTGAAAATTCTGAAATTTTTAGTAACTTCAAAATAAAAGTAAATCAAACCAAACAAGATTGATAGCAACTACTCCTACAAGTGCCTAGAGCCTATATCATGCATTAGAATTACTTGGGACCTCATAAATTTAACATGCAAGCTCAAGAACAGGGTCACCAAGGCAGCAAGAATTTGCAATGAATAAAGCACTAGAACAAAAACTAATTGGACCAATGGAGGAGTCACATACCAAGCAACAATCTCCCAAAGCAGTTTTGCGAATGGAGCTTTGAGCAAGGAGATCAAAAATCACAGCAAAATGAGCTAGAACTTGTGCTTGAGCTGGATGGGGATTTTTTTGGCAGGAAGATGGAGTGTGTGGGTGCAGGAATAAGTGGAGGGGGTTCACCATGGGCCCACGAGATAGGGGGGCGCACCTAGGGAGAGGGGGCGCGCCCTCCACCCTCGTGGCCAGGTGCTTGACCCCCATGCAGTGTTCTAAGTGCCTAAAATCCTCAAATATTCCATAAAAACTCATACTAAATTTGCAGGGCATTTGGAGCACTTTTATTTTCGGGATATTTTTTTATTGCATGGATAATTCAGAAAACAGACAAAGTATACTATTTCTACTTTATTTATTCTAAGTAACAGAAAGTAAAGAGAGGGTACAGAAGGTTGTGCCTTCTAGTTTCATCCATCTCATGATCATCAAAAGGAATCCACTAACAAGGTTGATCAAGTCTTGTTAACAAACTCATTTCGAATCACATAAACCTGGAGAAATTTTGAAGTGACACTAGGTTACCTCAATGGGGATATGAAAATCCCCAATAATAATAATATCATACTTTTTCTTTGCAGTAGGAAGAGGAAATTCAAAACCTCCAAATATAATTGAGTGGAACTTTCCCAATAGAATTTATGCTATGAACTTGAGGTTGTTTCCTCGGAAAATGTACCGTGTGCTCATTTCAATTAACATGAAAGGTAAAATTGCCTTTGTTGCAATCAATAACAGCACCTGCAGTATTTAAAAAGGGTCTACCAAGGATAATCGACATACTGTCGTCCTCAGGAATATCAAGAATGACAAAGTCTGTTAAGATAGTAACATTCGCAACAACAACAGGCACGTCCTTACAAATGCCGACAGGTATAGCAGTTGATTTGTCAGCCATTTGCAAATATATCTTAGTAGGTGTCAACTTATTTAATTCAAGTCTACGGTACAAGGAAAGAGGCATAACACTAACACCGGCTCCTAAATCACATAAGGCAGTTTTAACATAATTTCTTTTTATGGAGCAAGGTATAGTGGGTACTCCGGGATCACCAAGTTTCTTAGGTATTCCACCCTTAAAGGTATAGTTAGCAAGCATGGTGGAAATTTCAGCTTCATGTATTTTCCTCTTATTTGTAATGATATCTTTCATGTATTTAGCATAAGGATTTGTTTTAAGCATATTAGTTAAGCACATGCGTAAGAAAATAGGTCTAATCATTTCAGCAAAGCGCTCAAAATCCTCATCATCCCTTGTCTTGGATGGTTTAGGAGGAAAGGGCATGGGTTTCTGAACCCATGGTTCTCTTTCTCTATCGTGCTTCCTAGCAACAAAATCTCTCTTATCATAACGTTGATTCTTTGATTATGGGTTATCAAGATCAACAACAGGTTCAACTTCTATATCATTGTTATTACTAGGTTGAGCATCTTAACATCATTATTAATATTATCATTAGGTTCATGTTCATCTCTAGATTGTGTTTCAGCATCAGAGATAGAAGTATCATTAGGATTCTCAGGTGTTTCTACAATAGGTTCACTAGAAGCATGCAAAGTCCTATCATTTTTCTTTTTCTTCTTCTTAGAAGAACTAGGAACATCTAGATTATTATTCTGAGAATCTTGTTCAATCCTCTTAGGGTGGCCTTCAGGATACAAAGGTTCCTGAGTCATTTTACCGGTTCTAGTAGCCACTCTAACAGCGAAATCATGTTTATTATTTAGTTCATCTATCAATTCATTATGAGCCTTAAGTACTTGTTCAGCTTGAGTGGTAACCATAGAAGCATGTTTACTAGTGAGTTTTAGTTCACCCTTAACTCTAGATATATAATCACTCAAGCGTCCAATCATATAAGCATTATTTTTCAACTGTCTACTAACATAATCATTGAAACTTGCTTGTCTATCCATAAAGTCATCAAATTCATCTGAGCACTGGCTAGCAAGTCTAGTAGATGGAATTTCAACTTTATCATATCTATAGAGAGAATTTACCTTTACTACCTGTGTTGGGTTATCAAGACGATGTGTTTCTTCAGGTGGTATATTAAGACCATGTATCTCTTCAACAGGAGGTAAATTCTTAACGTCTTCAGCTTTAATACCTTTTTCTTTCATTGATTTCTTTGCCTCTTGCATATCTACAGGACTGAGAAATAGAACACCTCGCTTCTTCGGAGTAGGTTTAGGAATAGGCTCAGTAGTTGGCTAAATTGCTTCAGGAATTGGCTCAGGAAGAGTCCAATTATTTTCATTTGTCAACATATTGTTCAATAATAATTCAGCTTGGTCGACTGTTCTTTCCCTGAAAACACAACCAGCACAACTATCCAAGTAATCCTTGGAAGCATCGGTTAGTCCATTATAAAAGATATCAAGTATTTATTTTTTCTTAAGAGGGTGATCAGGCAAAGCATTAAGTAATCGGAGAAGCCTTGATAATGCCCAAGTGCAGGGAATCATCGTAGCAATTCCCAAAGGTGGAAGTGATAAGTATGGAGTGTCGAACCCACAAGGAGCTAAAGGAAAGATCAATATTCTCTCAAGCCCTATCTGCCACTGATACGACTCTACGTGCATCGAACATTTGCTTCCAACTAGAAACGAGAAATAAAACTGTGTTGTGGGTATGAAGAGGATAACTTTGTTTGATATCGGAGAGCTAAAACATAAAGGTAGGTGTTGTTATCATAAGGTTAGAATATATTACTAAATAATATAAATAGCGAGTGTGGAATAATGGTGGATCGATGTGCGGAATTGTCCTAGGCAATTGTTAACAAGACCGGTAATCACTATTGCAATTTCATATGAGGGAGAGGCAAAAGCTAACATACTTTCTCTACTTGGATCATATGCACTTATGATTGGAACTCTAGCAAGCGTCCGCAAATACTAAAGATCATTAAGGTAAAACCCAACCGTACCATTAAAGCATCAAGTCCTCTTTATTCCCATACGCAACAACCCCTCTTACTTGGGTTTGTGTTTCAGTCACTCACCAACCCACTATAAGCGAATCATGAACGTATTGCAACACCCTACAGCGGGAATCCCTCACGCTTGCACGACACGGAGGGCACCATAGGACAACATCAAAGTAAAACATACAACTCATACCAATCTAGATCATCAATCAACCCAAAGACAAAAGATATCTACTCAAAACATCATAGGATGGCAACACATCATTGGATCATAATATGTGGCATAAAGCACCATGTTTAAGTAGGGATTACAGCGGGGTGCGGGAGAGTGGAGCGTGTAAAAGAGATGAGGATGGTGATGATGATGGTGATGTTGATGAAGACGATCACCGCGGCGATGATTCCCCTCCCGATGGCACTCCGGTGCCACCAAGAGATAGGAGGAGAGGTTCTCCCCCTTGTGCTTCCTCCTCCATGGCTTTCCCCCTCTGGTCCTTGGCCTTCATGGAGATGATGGCCCCTCCGAGATCCTCCTCCATGGCCTCCGGTGATGATGGACCCCTCCGGCAGGGTGCCAGAGAGTGCCTAGATTGATTTCTCGTGGCTACAGAGGCTTGCGGCGGCGGAACTTCTGATCTAGGTTAATTCCTGAAAGTTTCAGTATTTATAGGAATTATTGGCGTTGGTTTCACGTCAGGGGGGGTCTCCGGGCCGTCCACGAGACAGGGGGGACGCCCCCCTAGGGGCGCGCCCTCCTATCTTGTGGGCAGCCCGGAGCTCTTCTGGCCCAACTCCGATGCTTCGTGGTCTTCTTTTGGTTCATAAAAAATCCTCAAAAATTGGCATGTCATTTGGACTCCGTTTGGTATCCCTTTTCCGTAAAACACAAAAACAAGGAGAAAACAGAAACTGGCACTGGGCTCTATGTCAATAGGTTAGTCCCAAAAATCATATAAAATGATATATAAATGTATATAAAACACCATAGATGGGTAATATAATAGCATGAATACTTCATAAATTATAGATACGTTGGAGATGTATCAGCATCCCCAAGCTTAATTCCTGCTTGTCCTCGAGTAGGTAAATGATAAAATAAATAATTTATGAAGTGTGAATGCTAGTAGGTGCACAAGTTTGAGCAATGATACTTTCAATCACCTTTTCTAGCATCAATATGTGTCATAATAGTAGCTTATCTCATAAAACTTTTCATGATCAAGTAACAATCTATTCACAATGTCAAGTATGGTTCAGAAACTTCATTGAGAACTAACAAACTATAATTTCAGTCATTGAAGCAATTGCAATTTATCATAACATCGGAAAGAGTCAAGAATAGAGCTTTTTAGCAAGTCCACGTACTCAACTATCATATAGTCTTCTACAATTGCTAACACTCACGCAATACTTGTGGTTATGGAGTCTCAGCCAGACACTGAGAAAGATAGGGGCTTACTGTGTTGCCTCCTAACGTATTCACCTTTAGGTGATGTCAACAATAATAGCCCTTGCTAACTTACATCCAATTTGATATATATATCATGATCTTTCAAACACGAGGAGCTTGCCAAAGGATAAAATGAAAAAGGGAAAGGTGAGGATCACCTTGACTCAAGCATAAAGTAAAAACATAAAGTAAAAGATAGGCCCTTCGCAGAGGGAAGCAGAGGTTGTCATGCGTGTTTAGAGTTTATGCACAAAATCTTAATGCAAAAGAACATCACTTTATATTGCCCCTTGTATGTGGACCTTTATTATGCAGTCCGTCGCTTTTATTACTTCCACAACAAGATCGTACAAAGCTTATTTTCTCTGTACTAATAAGTCATACATATTTAGAGAGCAATTTTTATTGCTTGCACCGATGACAGCTTACTTGAAGGATCTTACTCAATCCATAGGTAGATATGGTGGACTCTCATGGCAAAACTGCTTTAAGGATATTTGTAAGCACAAGTAGTATCTCTACTTGGTGCTAGGAATTTTTGGCTAGCATGAGGGGGAAAGGCAAGCTCAACATGTTTGGAAGGTTAATGACAATATACTTTAACTGAGATGTCGGAAAACATAAACCATTACGTTGTCTTCCTTGTCCAACGTCAACTCTTTTAGCATGTCATACTTAATGAGTGCTTCACAATCATAAAAGATGTCCAAGATAATATATTTGTATGTGAACCTCTCTTTCCTTATTACTTCCTATTAATTGCAACAATGACCAAAACTACGGTTGTCAGCTCTCAACAACTTTTATGCCTCATACTTTCTATGTGTGAAGTCATCACTAACCATGTTATAAGAAAACGAAACATATAAAAGTTCAGATTTATGACATTCAATTCATTCCCCCATTTACTCATAGGATATACATCAAGCACACGAGTAAATGAAAAACTACTCCAAAAGATATGAGTGAAAGACACTGAGTAGTCAAATAATTAACTAGCCATGGGAGGGTTCCCTTTTTTATTCAAAAATCAGATCCAATGATTTTATTCAAACAGAAAGTAAAATTGAAATAAAATGACATTGCAAGGATAGCACAACTCATGTGAAGAAGCAAAAACTTAGGCTCAACCGATACTAACCGATAGTTGTTTGAACAAGAGAGGTGGGATGCCTACCGGGGGATCCCCAAGCTTAGATGCTTGAGACATCTTGAAATATTATCTTGGGGTGCCTTGGGCATACCCAAGCTTGAGCTTTTATGTCTCCTTAATTCCTCTCATATCACGGTTTCTCTTTTTATCATAAGCTTCATTCACAACAAACTCAACAAGAACTCGTGAGATAGGTTAGTATAAACCAATGCAAAACCTTATCATTTTATACTATAACAAATCACTTAAATTATTATTCAACATGGCATAATAAATGTATCTGCATATTTAGTACTCCTATCCTCAAATAGAATCATTAAACAAGCAAACATATGCAAACAATGCAACCATAACAGCAATCTGCCAAAACAGTACAGTCTGTAAAGAATGAAAGAGTATCAATACTTCCCTAACTCCAAAAATTATGAACTAAAATTCCCACTGTAATAAATTTATCAGATCTTAATATGCAAAAAGATTCAACGTTATACCATTCTCTTACTTTTCTAGGGAATTTTTGCAACATCGGTAAACTTTCTGTTTTCAAACAGCAACATGAATACTAGCAAAATAAACATGGCAAAGGCTTATCCTTGACTTTTTTATTGAAAATGAATATGCAAAACATTAATCTAAATACCAGCATTCAAATACTAACAAAATGAAATGATGCTCCAAGCAAAACACATATCATGTGGTGAATAAAAATATAGCTCCAAGTAAAGTTACCGATGAACGAAGACGAAAGAGGGGATGCCTTCCGGGGCATCCCCAAGCTTAGGCTCTTGGTTGTCCTTGAATATTACCTTGGGGTGCCTTGGGCATCCCCATGCTTAGTCTCTTGTTACTCCTTATTCCATAGTCTATCGAATCTTTATCCAAAACTTGAAAACTTCAACCACACAAAACTCAACCAAACTTCGTGAGATAGGTTAGTATGACAAAGAGTAAACCATGCACTTTGGTACTGAAAAAGACAAGGTTCATAATTGTTTTCACACAATGCCTACTGTACCATATTATTTCTACAATTTATATTGAGGAATATAAGCCATAGAAACTAGGAAATAAGCAAACTATGCAATGAAAACAGAATCTGTCAGAAACAGAACAGTCTGTAATGATCTGAACAATAACCATACTTCTGCTACTCCAAAAATTATGAAAGAAATTGGTGTACGTGAGGAATTTGTCTATTAATCTTCTTCAAAAAGAATCAACTCAAAATCACTCTTCTTTAAAAAATGACAGCTAATCTCATGAGCGCAAAGTTTCTGCTTTTTACAGCAAGATCACATTAACTTTCACCCAATTCTTCCCAAAGGTCTTACTTGGCACTTTATTGAAACAAAAGCTATAAAACATGATTACTACAGTAGCTTAATCATGTATACACACAAAAACATTAAGGATAAGCATTGGGTTGTCTCCCAACAAGCGCTTTTCTTTAATGCCTTTTAGCTAGGCATGATGATTTCAATGATGCTTGCACAAAATATAAGAGTTGAAACACAAAGAGAGCATCATGAAGAATATGACTAGCACATTTAAATCTAACTCACTTCCTATGCCTAGGGATTTTGTGAGCACACAATTTATAGGAACAAGAATCAACTAGCATAGGAAGGCAAAACAAGTTTAACTTCAAAACATTAAGCATATAGAGAGGAAACTTGATATTATTGCAACTCCTACAAGCACATATTCCTCCCTCATAATAATTTTCAGTAGCATCATGGATAGATACTTTGTTCTCATACTCAATTAGAACCTCTTCCAAAATAGTGGAATACTAACTAAAGTTGACACTCTTCCAAATCCACTTCCATAAATATCGTACGGAGATTCAACATCCTCCAAGATAGTGGGATCACTAATTCCTAAAGTTGACACTCTTCCAAATCCACTTTAAACTATAGCATTATTCATACTTCAAAAGATATAAGTGAAGTTCCTGGAGCATTTTACAATTAATATAGACTAGCCAACATACAAGCTCAAAAATATACAAGTGAAGCATACGAAGCGTTCTATAAAACCATACTCAAACGATCTGAGTGAAGCACAAAGAGTAATTCTACAAGATCATACTTAAAAGATATAAGTGAAGCACATGAAGTATTCTATAAATCAACGAATAGGTATTTCATGCTAGCATTAATTTTAAAGTAAAATACAAACACAAAGGACACAAGTCATGTGAACAAAACAAAAACCAAGGTATACCGATATTTGTCGAAGAAGAAAGATGGGATGCCACCGGGGCATCCCCAAGCTTAGATGCTTGAGTATCCTTTTGAAATATTTACTTGGGGTGCCTTGGGCATCCCCAAGCTTAAACTCTTGTCTCTCTTTATTCTTCTCACATCGGTAACTCCTCGTTCTTCAAACACTTCATTCACAAAAACTTAAACAAAAACTTTGTGAGATCCATTAGTGTAATAAAGCAAACTACCACTTTAAGGTACTGTAATTAACTCATTCTTTGTTTATATTGGTGTTAAACCTACTGTATTACAACTTATCTATGGTTCATACCTGTGACGCCCTCGATTCAATCGTACACTAATCATACACGCAAATGTGTACGATCAAGATCAAGGACTCACGGGAAGATATCACAACACAACTCTAAACACAAATTAAAATAATACAAGCTTTATATTACAAGCCAGGGGCCTCGAGGGCTCGAATACATAAGCTCGAAAACACAAGAGTCAGCGGAAGCAACAAAATCTGAGCACAGACCTAAGTTAGACAAGTTTGCCTTAAGAAGGCTAGCACAAAAGCATCTACGATCGAAAAGGCAAGGCCTCCTGCCTGGGAGCCTCCTAACTACTCCTGGTCGTCGGCGTCCGTCACGTGGTAGTAGGCACCCTCGGGGTAGCAGCAGTCGTCAAAGGTGGCATCTGGCTCCTGGACTCCACCATCTGGTTGCAACAACCAGAAAAAGAAAGAAGGGGGAAAAGGGGAAGCAAAGCAACCGTGAGTACTCATCCAAAGTACTCGCAAGCAAGGATCTACACTACATATGCAACATTATCAAAGGAAGGCTGTATATGTGGACTAGGCTGCAGAAATGCCAGAATAGGGAGAAGGCCTAGTCCTATCGAAGACTAGCATCTTCTGGAAACCACCATCTTGCAGCAACAGGAGGGAGTAGAGTAGCATAAAGTAAAGTATTAGTAAAGTTATCAACCTCGGCCAAAGATCCTTTCTCGACTCCCTGCGAGAAAGTAATCCCAGAGCCATACTATCCAGTTATCATCACAATCAAATCCTCATCTCCATCCAGTTCTCATCACAAGTATCCAGTTCTAGTTGTATCGATCGGGATACAACTCCAAGTGTCCTACCGTAGGACAGGCTATCGATAGATGTTTTCTTCCCTGCAGGGGTGCACCAACTTACCCACCACGCTCGATTGACTCCGGCCGGACACACTTTCCAGGGTCAAGCCCGGCCTCGGCCAAACAATACGCCTCAACCCGACCTAGGCTTAATAGAGAGGCCAGCACGCCGGACTAAACCTATGCCCCCAGGGGTCATGGGCCATCTCCCCGGGAACTCCTGCACGTTGCGTGGGCGGCCGGTGAGCAGACCTAGCTACCTCCCTAAAAAGGCAGGAGCTTACCAGTCCAACCCGGCGCGCGCCGCTCCGTCGCTGACGTCTATTAAGCTTCGGCTGATGTACACGACGCAGAACGCCCATACTATGCCCACGTGATGGTTAGTGCTATCAGGCCAGAGGCCCCTCGGATCAAATATCCAAATCGTAGTGGATTAGGAACGCGCGATAACAAGCAGAGACTCACGAAAGAGGTGACCCCGTTGCCCCGTCTCGAGGACTTGCGGCAAGGGCTAAGAATGCCCGGCCACGCCTCGTAATTATCTCACGGGCACCTTCCAGGTCAACCCGTCTCCACATCACTTTCCAAGTAATAGTTGTAAAGTCCAAGTATCCGTGTGTCCAAACATCAAGAGGAAAACCCAAGGAATCACCCCCGATGGGTTCCACTCAATGTAATCATCAAGGTGAACGTAGAGGAATCACCCTCGAGGTTCACACTTGAGGGGTTGCACGACAGAGCCGTATCGGAAGTGGTTAAGGAGGAAATCACCCTCAATGACCACGACCAAATAGCTAACTACAGGTTAACATCAGAAGTGCTGTAGAGGTCTCACTCTCGGCACTTGATAGTAACCCAGCAGTGTCGAGCAACTAAGGGGAAAGTGATGTGCGGTGCCGGGGCCTGGTCTTCAATCCCATTGATCGGGTCTTCAATGATGAAGCAGGGGCAACAAGGACAAGGTGGGGGTCACTGATGGATCACTAACCAGCCTATACTAAGCAGTTTAGGATAAGCAGGTAAGGTGCAATAACAGGTACAAAAGCAGGCTATGCATCAGAATAGGAGCATACAATAACAGTAGCAAAATCTAATGCAAGCATGAGAGAAAGGAATGGGCGATATCGGGATGATCAAAGGGGGGGCTTGCCTGGTTGATCTGGCAAGGAGGGGTCGTTGTCGACGACGTAGTCGATCACCGGGGCATCAGCGGCCTCGGGGTCTATCGGAGAGAAGAGGGGGAAGAAACAGTAAATACATAGCAAACAGAGGTAACACTAAGCATGACATGACGATACATAGCGCTAAGCGTGCTCTAACGCGGTCCTAGACGTTATAGGTGAAGGGGGAAATCAACCGGGAAGGTGTTCCCGGTTCCGGACCTGTGTCAGACAGATGACCGGAGGGGGAAAGTTCCATGTTCAGCATGCTAGGGGCATGTGACAGATGAACGGACCGCGTATTTAGATTCGTCTCATCGTTCTGAGCAACTTTCATGTACAAAGTATTTTAATCCGAGCTACGGATTATTTGATATTAATTTTCAAAGATTTAAACAATTCCTGAAATTACTTTTAATTCAAAAAAAACAGGTTAAAAGCTAGGTGCACCCAGATCTGTGCACACAAAAGTGTACCAAAGGGATGACTTGTGGGTCCAGGGGGTCCCAGTTGACTAGTCAATGCTTGACTAGTCAACAGGGGGTGGGGCCCCCTGTCGTTGTCTGCCTATTTGACTAACAGGATTAGTTTAAACTAATTAAGTAGTTAACAGGTTAATTAACATGATTAATTAGGTTAATCAATTAATTAATTTAATTACTATTATTTATTTATTTTTACAAATACATTTTTCGTTTCGTTTAACTTTCTCAAAGTTTTGGGGGCAGGCCCCAGGGGGCGCGGGCGCGGGCACCGGGCGTCGGACGCCGGAGTGCATGGCGCGACGGAGTGGCGCTGGGCACGGACGAGGGCAGTTGGCCGGATAGGGGCTGCGGGGCGCGGGCGGACGGCGAGCAACGGCGCGGTCAGCGCATGCGGTGAGCACGGCCACCGGGCACGTGCGGGACGGTGACCACAGGTAGGACGACGCCTGGGCGCGACAAGCGCGATAGGGGGCGTGTGCGGGGACGGTACAGTGCACGGCGACGGGAGGAAAAGGGGAGGCGGAGGCCGTGGGCCTCACCAGCGATGGAGAGAAGCGGGGGCGGCGAGGCTTGGGGTCGGCCGGCGATGGAGAGGCGGGGACGGGGCAGTCCGGCGCGAGGGTGAGCAGGCGACGGCGAACGGCGTCGAGCGACAGGGCCACCGGCTGCCGTCG
>NC_057804.1:38046897-38053650 GCF_018294505.1 Triticum aestivum | reverse complement strand
GTGCGGGGGGGTTAGGGTTACGGGGGGGAAGCGGCCTAATAGTCCAGGGGAGCGGGAGATTGGGCCGGCATGTGGGATGGCCGACTGGGCCGGCGGGGTCGAGGCCCAGTGGGGAAAAGGGGGGATGGGGTCAGGGGCTTCTCTCTCTCTCCCACCTCCTCTTTTCTTTTAGTTTTTTTTAACTTTCTGTTTTAGCTAATTTTAGGCCATTTAGACATTTTGCAAAAATGTTGGTTCACCACCAATATTACCAAAAGAATACTTCCCACATAATGAACATTTTAGTTCTCAGGTGTGACAAAAAATGAATTTTTTTTACTTTAAATTGGGTTTGAATTTGAATTGTGATTTGGATCAAGTGAAGGTTAGCAACAGTAACATGATGACATGGCACCATTAACAGGGGATTACTGTAGCATGACACTGGGGGTGTTACAAATCTCCTCCACTACAAGAAATCTCGTCCCGAGATTTAAGTGGGGAAGTAAAGAGTAACTTCGGGATAACTAATCCTTATAGGGTTAAGTATCTAGTGAACAACTCAGGGAATGAGGCAGAAGTATCCCTCGAGTTGAAACTTATTAAAACATCGAGAGCAAAGTATGAAGGTACAATAGGGAGTTTCAAACGAATGGACAAACGATTGATACCTGAACAGAGTGTGAGAAAGGGGTTCAGAGCATCGGGAATAGATCATCTCTCGAAAGGCGGCTCGTGACATGATACGAAGCCAAATGCAAGAATATTTCAGAATCAAAGATATACAGGAGAGTCAGGTTCCGAACTTATGGAACTGTGGGTTATGGGCCCACCATGTGGGTTAATAGAAGAAAGGGGGCCGATAGCAAGGCATGTCAGATGATAGACTGTCAGTTATGTTGGCAACAACGTTGGTACCAAGGGCGAGGGACGAAGAGAACCATTTTCCTGCTTGTTGAACGAGGCGGACCAATAGGCAAAGTTCTCGTCCATCGGGGGTTACCAGGATGTCGTCAGCAATAGTAACAGGGTCACACTGACAGAGTTGTAAACCGAGGTGTTTCCATAAGCAGGGAATTATTTCTGCTTATAACATATATAGATCACAAGAAAGGTTGAGCAAACCAATGGAAAGGAAAATGTGTTTATCGAATCAACAACCCAAAGGAAGGGAAGATGTGTTTACTCATAAGAGTTGGGATTATATCCCTCCCAAGGGGAAGCGGAGCAGGATATACATGATATGACAACAAGTTTAAATATCATTTAGATAAAGGGGGCGAGGGGATAATCATGATATTACCCATACAATGGTGTTTGGATAATAGATCAAGAAACACTCGACAGTGTGCTTCCAATGTTCATGGTTGATATTCGGAACACCTCAGTCATGCTTCGAGGTAGCATTAACTTGGTGTTACAAGTAGGGGCTGGAGTTGAAGATCACAAGAAATACTCAAAGAACGATTGCATGAATAGCAAGGAGTCCAAGGTATAACCAAGACATGATCAACATGTGTTGGAAAGGAGATAAGGGGGTTGTTAATGATAATTCAAATCATTGAAGGTCAAGGATGGTATTTCTCACCATGAATTCAATTGTCATTTCAACAGAAGTCAAAATGTTGATGCTGATCACGACGCCTTTGTCGAGAGGCTCTATGAAGATGCCATCGAACAGCAACGACATCAAGCAAAAGGAATGTTGAAGCAAAGGCTATTGGAACCACGTATACGACACAAGCTCGGATTCGAGCTTGTTGTTCAAGGAGGAATGATAAGATGAGGAAGATTGACGTAAGCATAGCTCGTCGTCGGAAGTTGTGCTCCAGAAGAAGGACCGGATAGCATAGTTAAAATTAGCTCGATAATGATATAGCCGATCAGGCTAGGAATGATGTGATGGAGTATCATTCCAATGAGAATTCACAAGTGGTAGTGCAATGACACAATATACTTGAGATAACAAGGGGCAATACTTGAGGTAGATCAAAAATAGAGGTTAGACATATGAAAAGATCTACAGAAGACAAGTATTTTAACTTGTCCGGGAAATGGAGTTAAGGAGAAACTAGGGTCGGAACCATGGTTACGAATGATCAAACCACCGATACAAGATGAACTTATAAAAAAGGGTAATCATATTTACGAGCAGCTTCCACGATAAGTTCTACATCGGGTCCATGGGCATGAACACAAGGGTTCAAGGTCGACTCCCACTTCTTCAATGCATAACCTTTCATTCACTCCTCGTTTTTCAAAGAAAATGTAGTGCAGAGGATTTATCTGGCGAAGTACCAGAAGAGTAAGACTCGTGAGAACTCTCGGGTTCACTCGGATTACGGAAGGCATAAGTTCAACCCATCAGGGCATTTTTATGAATCTATACAACAATCAACCAAGCAAAAGATACGAGTTCGAAGGCAGAGTATCGAAGTCAAAGCAGATGATACAATATACTGAAGGTATTATGTCTCAGGGAAATACTGATAAGATTTTGGATGTGAAGGACACTGTTGGATAACAACCCAACAATGGATCTGGCGATTCACGACAGAGTTGATGTGAGTATCGGTAATCAATCAGATGAAGAAAGAATGCAAAGGCTTCGGATAATAGAAACATCTGAATAATTCGATGCTTAAATGCAAAGAAATCATGATTTCAAAAATAGAAGATCAGAAGCAGACGCTTTGATCAAAAGATAAGTAAGTTGAATAGCCTTAGGGATACAATCGATAACAAATCGATTGGTCGAGAAACAGCTCTTGGTCAAATGACGTCCAAGCCGGAAGGATGAATTCTATGATCCGACTGAGGATTGCGAGCATCCGCAACATATTGAATCAACAGACTCAAAAGGATAGTGACAGAGGATGTCAATGAATATTACTTGAAATATGGAATTAACCATAATGCAAGCAAACAAGAATTTCAACAGCAACAGGTTGCTGAGGATTTTTGGAAGATCAGATAGTATTTCAAAGAATTTTGAGAATCACACGAACAACTGAGGATGAATGGATCCTCGGTGAGTGCGAGGAATTATTCGAAGGGGGGTATTCATGGGGCAAAGAACTGCAAGGCAGTAAGCTCAAAGGATTCTCGAAACAATAGAGAATTTTGGGGCATCTTGTAATAACAAGAGCATCGAGGAGTGATTGTATGAATGGCAAGTGTATGTAGTTTTCCATAGGGGTTGACGGTGGAAGGGAATCGCAAAAGTGATGAGCACAAGTTCTCGAGCGAACATCGGAGAGTATCTTCGAAGGCTTCTGGGGGAGCAGGTGATCATCTGGAAGGAAGGGGCTCTCCGGGAGGAAGTCATTGCGAGAAGCTAGCGTTAGAGTTAGTAAAATCGTTTAACCCGAATAGACGAGAGATCAGAGTCCCAGAGTATAGACGAGGAATAAAAGATCCTAATACCACCCAATGGCGACGTGGGCCCGTAAGACACACAGCCAGTGTTAGTAAAAGTTTTTCAGTGACTAGACTCAACTTCGGCCAAGTAGTTGGAAAGGGGGCTACCTACAGGCAGTCGGCTCTGATACCAACTTGTGACGCCCTCGATTCAATCGTACACTAATCATACACGCAAATGTGTACGATCAAGATCAAGGACTCACGGGAAGATATCACAACACAACTCTAGACACAAATTAAAATAATACAAGCTTTATATTACAAGCCAGGGGCCTCGAGGGCTCGAATACATAAGCTCGAAAACACAAGAGTCAGCGGAAGCAACAAAATCTGAGCACAGACCTAAGTTAGACAAGTTTGCCTTAAGAAGGCTAGCACAAAAGCATCTACGATCGAAAAGGCAAGGCCTCCTGCCTGGGAGCCTCCTAACTACTCCTGGTCGTCGACGTCCGTCACGTGGTAGTAGGCACCCTCGGGGTAGCAGCAGTCGTCAAAGGTGGCATCTGGCTCCTGGACTCCACCATCTGGTTGCAACAACCAGAAAAAGAAAGAAGGGGGAAAAGGGGAAGCAAAGCAACCGTGAGTACTCATCCAAAGTACTCGCAAGCAAGGATCTACACTACATATGCAACATTATCAAAGGAAGGCTGTATATGTGGACTGGGCTGCAGAAATGCCAGAATAGGGAGAAGGCCTAGTCCTATCGAAGACTAGCATCTTCTGGAAACCACCATCTTGCAGCAACAGGAGGGAGTAGAGTAGCATAAAGTAAAGTATTAGTAAAGTTATCAACCTCGGCCAGAGATCCTTTCTCGACTCCCTGCGAGAAAGTAATCCCAGAGCCATACTATCCAGTTATCATCACAATCAAATCCTCATCTCCATCCAGTTCTCATCACAAGTATCCAGTTCTAGTTGTATCGATCGGGATACAACTCCAAGTGTCCGTTACCGTAGGACAGGCTATCGATAGATGTTTTCTTCCCTGCAGGGGTGCACCAACTTACCCACCACGCTCGATTGACTCCGGCCGGACACACTTTCCAGGGTCATGCCCGGCCTCGGCCAAACAATACGCCGCAACCCGACCTAGGCTTAATAGAGAGGCCAGCACGCCGGACTAAACCTATGCCCCCAGGGGTCATGGGCCATCTCCCCGGGAACTCCTGCACGTTGCGTGGGCGGCCGGTGAGCAGACCTAGCTACCTCCCTAAAAAGGCAGGAGCTTACCAGTCCAACCCGGCGCGCGCCGCTCCGTCGCTGACGTCTATTAAGCTTCGGCTGATGTACACGACGCAGAACGCCCATACTATGCCCACGTGATGGTTAGTGCTATCAGGCCAGAGGCCCCTCGGATCAAATATCCAAATCGTAGTGGATTAGGAACACGCGGTAACAAGCAGAGACTCACGAAAGAGGTGACCCCGTTGCCCCGTCTCGAGGACTTGCGGCAAGGGCTAAGAATGCCCGGCCACGCCTCGTAATTATCTCACGGGCACCTTCCAGGTCAACCCGTCTCCACATCACTTTCCAAGTAACATTTGTAAAGTCCAAGTATCCGTGTGTCCAAACATCAAGAGGAAAACCCAAGGAATCACCCCGGTGGGTTCCACTCAATGTAATCATCAAGGTGAACGTAGAGGAATCACCCTCGAGGTTCACACTTGAGGGGTTGCACGACAGAGCCGTATCGGAAGTGGTTAAGGAGGAAATCACCCTCGATGACCACGACCGAATAGCTACACTACAGGTTAACATCAGAAGTGCTGTAGAGGTCTCACCCTCGGCACTTAATAGTAACCCAGCAGTGTCGAGCAACTAAGGGGAAAGTGATGTGCGGTGCCGGGGCCTGGTCTTCAATCCCGTTGATCGGGTCTTCAATGATGAAGCAGGGGCAACAAGGACAAGGTGGGGGTCACTGATGGATCACTAACCAGCCTATACTAAGCAGTTTAGGATAAGCAGGTAAGGTGCAATAACAGGTACAAAAGCAGGCTATGCATCAGAATAGGAGCATACAATAACAGTAGCAAAATCTAATGCAAGCATGAGAGAAAGGAATGGGCGATATCGGGATGATCAAAGGGGGGGCTTGCCTGGTTGATCTGGGAAGGAGGGGTCGTTGTCGACGACGTAGTCGATCACCGGGGCAACAGCGGCCTCGGGGTCTACCGAAGAGAAGAGGGGGAAGAAACAGTAAATACATAGCAAACAGAGGTAACACTAAGCATGACATGACGATACGTAGCGCTAAGCGTGCTCTAACGCGGTCCTAGACGTTATAGGTGAAGGGGGAAATCAACCGGGAAGGTGTTCCCGGTTCCGGACCTGTGTCAGACAGATGACCGGAGGGGGAAAGTTCCATGTTCAGCATGCTAGGGGCATGTGACAGATGAACGGACCGCGTATTTAGATTCGTCTCGTCGTTCTGAGCAACTTTCATGTACAAAGTATTTTCATCCGAGCTACGGATTATTTGATATTAATTTTCAAAGATTTAAACAATTCCTGAAATTACTTTTAATTCAAAAAAAACAGGTTAAAAGCTAGGTGCACCCAGATCTGTGCACACAAAAGTGTACCAAAGGGATGACTTGTGGGTCCAGGGGGTCCCAGTTGACTAGTCAATGCTTGACTAGTCAACAGGGGGTGGGGCCCCCTGTCGTTGTCTGCCTATTTGACTAACAGGATTAGTTTAAACTAATTAAGTAGTTAACAGGTTAATTAACATGATTAATTAGGTTAATCAATTAATTAATTTAATTACTATTATTTATTTATTTTTACAAATACATTTTTCGTTTCGTTTAACTTTCTCAAAGTTTTGGGGGCAGGCCCCAGGGGGCGCGGGCGCGGGCACCGGGCGTCGGACGCCGGAGTGCATGGCGCGACGGAGTGGCGCTGGGCACGGACGAGGGCGGTTGGCCGGATAGGGGCTGCGGGGCGCGGGCGGACGGCGAGCAACGGCGCGGTCAGCGCATGCGGTGAGCACGGCCACCGGGCACGTGCGGGACGGTGACCACAGGTAGGACGACGCCTGGGCGCGACGAGCGCGATAGGGGGCGCGTGCGGGGACGGTACAGTGTGCGGCGACGGGAGGAAAAGGGGAGGCGGAGGCCGTGGGCCTCACCAGCGATGGAGAGAAGCGGGGGCGGCGAGGCTTGGGGTTGGCCGGCGATGGAGAGGCGGGGACGGGGCAGTCCGGCGCGAGGGTGAGCAGGCGACGGCGAACGGCGTCGAGCGACGGGGGCACCGGCTGCCGTCGGGGCAGACGCGAGGGTCGTTGTGGCGGTGGTCGGGGAGGCATGGTCAGGGGCGACGTGGGTCGCCCGGATCCAGCAGAGAGAGGGG